>NW_020955344.1:645448-713418 GCF_003031625.1 Empidonax traillii | reverse complement strand
AAGAAAAGACTTTGATTTTTTTTTTTTTGCTTCCTCCATCTATTTGCTAGGTTCTGTGTATTCCTTTAGATTGTGAATCTAGGAACAGTTTTCTCCTTGTGAAAGAGTGAGGTGTTGCCAAAAACAGAATACTGCCATCTCTGCTTATGAATCCCAGTTTCAAATCCCAGATGCTTTACATAATAAAGCCTAACTGGGCTGATTACCAAGAGAACTCAGTCATTCAGAGAAATAAAAGGGAAAAATCCCCTTGCTTCATGAAGGAAGAAGTGGTGCCAAGAGGAGGTTGAAATGTTAAAAATGCATTTTCTGTTTGGATCTTTCATATCAACTGTCCTGTTTCCCTCTTCTTTCCCTTTTATTTAAGGCTGTGGATCAGTAATGCTCTTGTGCAGTGGGTGTATGTGGAAGTTTTTTGTAGGACCTGTGAGGACCTAGATTTATGAAATATACATTCAACAGGTCTCTTCCTTCTCTGCAGGAGCCCAGCTTAGGTAAGTCTTTCTGGCTATATTTTCAGGGTCTTTAGACAATGACGTGGATGCCTGTAGCTTCATTGCTTACACAGTTTATGGTTTTGTGGCATGTGACGTTGGGGCCATCCAGAAAAGAGCGTGCTGACTTGGCTGCCTGATGTTGATCATGTGGTATCACTAGAAAGCAGTATGGAATGTTTGGCAGAGGATTCGGCTGCATAGGCAATAAACATCCATATGCTCTGCCTGTTCCCTTTGCCACAAGCGATGTGGTAGGGCCCGTGCAAAGCAGCAGGGAGACCTGTATGTGTTTTTCTTTCTTGTATTCTGTAAATAGTTTTTCTTCTACTGCAGACACTCTTATGCTCTTAAAGAAACTAAATTCCTATGGGTTAAACTGGAAGTCCTCTTGTGGATTAATAATTGATTAAAAATCAAGAAATGGGGAGTTGCTTTAGGTGGTCAGTTTTCTGTGGGTGGAGGTGGAGTTACTGGTGGAGTAAAGCAGGGATTTCTGCAAGGGTTGAAATTAATTGTTAGAACAGAGTGATACATATGAGAAAAGACAATGCTATTCTAGCTGATCCCCTCACTGACTGTGCTGATCCCTTGACTGACTATGGGTAGTTCCCTGAAAACAGCAGCAGCACTGTCGGCACTCAGTGTTGGTCCGAAAGGCAAACAGAGCACTACAAACTGCTGAGAGGGAAACCAAGAACAACAAAATCCTTATGTCATTTTGTAATCTCTGCTGTGCCTACTTCTCGAGTACCATGTCCAGTTTTGTTCTCTTTGTTAAAGTAGAATTAGGGGACGTGGAGGGATGGTGAAGGCAGTCAGACGTATGGGGTTGCTTTTGTACAAATAGGAACTAATTAGTGTAGGAAATTTTCTGTCTGGAAAACAGGCAATTGGAGGAGACATAATATCACCTACAGTGGAGGTCTGTATAGTCATGAATGGGTTGGGGAAGTGAATAGAGAGTGTTTATTTCCTGGAGTTTTTTTCCACTGCTTCACAAAAGGCAAACTGGGGCACACAGAAAACTTTCAGGAAGGTAGTTTAAACAAAAACAGTTTTTCACACAGCACATAAATAAATTTTGCAACTCACTGATGACTGATGTAGTGGATGGAGATCAAAGTAAAGTGAGCAGAGAAATCTTTAGGTATATTACAGAAAGTATCTTTTGCTCAAGCAAAACTCATTAAACAGTTATTTGCTAATGGTTACTGGTTTGGCTCCCCACGTGAGAGGATAGCTGTGTGTCACTTCTGGAACATTTTCAAAATACTTCAATTTCTGAAAAACTAGGTAATGCTGTTTGGGTGAAGCTGTTTGAAAACAGGAGATGTGTGATGTTGCTGTGGTTGAACAGGATTTGCTGAAGACCACAGCCAAAACCAGAGCATAATAGAGTCCTGAAGGAAAAAAATAACGATGTTGTAGCTTTCAAATCCAATAGAAGTTTAGAAAAAAGTCAATACAAATCAGGTCATATAATACATCCATGTAGTCATGGAAGTCAATTGATTAAATTCTGCAATACATTTGCTCCTTGCTTATTATCTTTACAGTTTCAATGAAAGAAATAGAGTACAGACCATTTGACAAAAATGTTTGACTGCATTTTAAATATGTAAGGCAGAACTGAAAAGACTGTGTGTTCCTCAAAATTCTTTCATTCAGTAGAAAAGCTATGCCAAAGCTTCTTAGGAAGACAAGGGTGCCTGATTTCCATGAAGGAACGTGATTAAACAAATACATGATTGCAAATAACCCACTTTTAGGTAAACTAACTTTCAGTCTGGCTAACTAAACCTTTCACTTTGATGCTTTGCTGGTGCCTTGCACGTTTTGAATTTGTTCAAAGGTGTAGAAAGTATATATAAAGTGGCAGTGTTGGTGTAACTTAGGTTTAACTAACATATTAGGGTTCTCCACTCATTTTTGCACAAGTATAAATTATTATGTGGATGCGATCCTTAGACTTGACTGGCTGATGTGTTAAAATTTATCACTACATTTATATCTTCCTTGTCATATGTTATTTCACTAAGAAACTCCATGGAAAGATGAACCTTATGATATATGGGAGGCTTAAGCAGCCTGCTGATTTCGCAAGGAAAATATAAAATTACTGTTGAATTGAGGCAGGACACTCAAGGAAAGCTGGGATTGAACTAGGATCTTCTCCTGCAGTAGGTGCTTATAAATGAACTCTACTGCACTTCTGGCTGCACCAGGAAGTGAACTTTGCTGTTCTGCGTATGCTAAAATATCTTAGGTGTTTAATTTGCTGCAGTCAACAAATTCCATTGACTGACTGACAACTGGAGTTCTCCATGGGCTATCTTTGGATGTGATGTTCTGTTGCAAAGCCTTTGTTTCAAAAGAAACCTCAATAATCCATATGCACCTGCAGACTTGCACACTCTTTTTCCTTCCTTTGCTCCCCCTGATTCACCATCTGAATGACCAGAGCCTGACCTGGTACTCGTGGTCTTGCTTCACATCACTTGTTCCTTTGCAAAAATGCAGTCTGAAATGGCAGTCAGAGAAACAAAACACTTTTTGCATGTAAAGTTCCTGCAGATCCTGTTTTTCAGTGGTAATACTTCATTATGGAAAAGCGTAAGTGAAGACTTCATTTTGGTATTTCTATTAATATAGAAATGGAAACATAGTCATATATAATACATGGAGCTGCTGCAGGCCTGCCATACTTTCAGTACGAATAATGTAAATGAATGCAGTAAATTAATTACCTCAATCAATTTTATTGGCAGAGGAAGCCCAAATAGATTGATGGGTCCTCTTAAATTTTAGTTCATGCCCTCTCTAATGTTATTGTTGAGAGTTTTATGAACAAGTCATCATAGCTGTCCACTTGCTTTCCCGGGAAAGGCTGTTGTTTTTTTGCCTGCTGTATGTAAGCTGTAGAAAAGAATCTTTGTCTTAAATAACAGAGCACAGTCCTTTTAAGCAAACAGAAAAACATCCCTTTTTCTTTTAGCCATGGATAACTATTTGTTTATTTTAATGGCTAAAATATAAGAGGATGCTGATAAAACCAATAGGATGATTGGAAGAGTGGGAGAATGCAGCTGACCATCAGCAAAAACATGCCAATAATGAGATTTAGTAGGTGTCAAGATAAGCTTTTAAAAATATAAGTGTTAAAAGCCTCATAGTTTGAAACTTCTAGAACGGTCTGTATAAAAGCACTGAAAATCAATTACGAGGAGCAGTCGAATAGCACTGTACTGCTTTCAGTCTTGTAGGATATTCTTGTGTCCCTAAAAGTTTTCCCGTGGTACTGTAGCCTCTATAGCAAATGAAGTTTACTGATTATGAGGCTTGCTGCAGCGGTTCTGTTGTGTGTTCTCCATACACCTTGAGGGATCCATAGATCCTGACCCTAACAGTCCTTTGCCCAAGATGGTGGTACAGCTTCTGTGGAAATGTGGATTTTGCAAAATTTCAAGACTGCTGCGGCACAACGTTTAAGCAGTTCAACTCCTCCAAATAGTCCAGAAGACAGCTGTGCTAAAAGGACACTTGAAGTCCTCAGCTTTCAAAAATGACCATTTCACACAGAACGTGGAGGCATCATGGGGGCTGGTGAGAGCAGAATCGCTCTTGGCGTTGTCAGTGGGAATGCATTTTCATTCCAAGCTACAAACCCTGTCACCAAACTGGCGGGTAGGTAGAGAGGAGCCTTAGCGTTCACGTAAGCGTGAGCGAGGATGGGGCTTTCTGCGAGCTCCGGCTGCTCCCCGTTCGATGCAGCGCAGCCCTTCCCAGCGCTCGCTGCAGCCTGGAGGAGGCGGGAGATAGGTCGGCTCATCAACGCTTCGCATTGATTCTGGCGTTTGAGGACTCCACTGCGGGCAAACTCTCACGCAGCGGAGGGGAGAGAAGTTTTAAGCGGTCTTGCTGTCATTAACATTCACGTCTCTGGCTTCAAGCAGCGCCCGCCTCACCCAGGCGCTGCCAGCAGGGAACGTGGGCTCCTGCCTCCCTTTGTGCCGAGGGGATCCGTGCGGAGCAATTGAAATGCACGGCTGAGAAGCACTGCTGTAGTGGTCGGGTTTGGGCTTTTTTTCCCCCCCTCTGCCTCCCTTCATCCTTGGAGCAGGAGGGGCATGTTTGCTGTGGATTCTTTTTGTTTTATCTGAGAATGAGATGCTGGCTGAAAATTGAAGAAATGGCCCTGGAAGAATTGATGCAAAGATTAAATGCGGTTTCCCAGTGCGCTGGTAGGAGGAGCTGCTGGTCTTAAATAATGTGTTGTGTGGATGCTGTTAGTGATTTTGTAGGATTTGCAGAAAATCCTGGTAATCTGACTAGCATTCTTTATGCATGTTCGCAATTAACAGGAAAGAAAACGTTAGGAGCTTTTGTCACCAGGTTAAACTTCTGTTGATATTAACACTAATTAACATTTTTAGTGCTTGGATACTCCTAAGGCATGCTTTAGTAAGACCATCCTGGGTAGTTTTGGGTAACTGTTAGCCCAGTCAAATACTCTAAATGGGTCTTGATTCCTTTTTTATCTGACTCGGCTGTACCTAAGTTGGAGAAATTACAGATTTCTCTAGCAGAACGGGTCTAATAGGAAGAAGTGAAAAGCTCAGATAACTGTAAGGCATTGCAAGCCAGTATTTAGGGTGGATCTAAACTGCACTTTCATTAAAATGGAGAGTTGTGTGAATTAATCGTGGTAAATGTAGTTTTACATCTGTATGGATTAAAAATTGCAGCAGATTTACTAAAATGGTTTTAGCACTGTAGAAACATTATTACAGTTTCTGAGAGATTTTCACAATTCGTTGAAAATATAAATGCTTGTGTGTTCAAAACTAGAACTAAGAAGCAGTGTACAATAAGGTGATCTGTAATTAGATCTGGGAGTGTTTTTCTGGCTATTGCTCATGCAGAGATGTAAATATATTTCAGAATAAAAAGTTACCTGGAAAGACAAGAGATGTGGTTTTTGCATCCTTTGAAACTGTTTGGTTTGCCCTTTAGTCTTAGTTGGTTGACAGATTACAGAAGTCTTGCATCTTCTTGTCATTTGAGGCAAACCAGTGGTTTGAGAATACAAAATATTTAAGGTATTATTCATTGCAGTATCAAAACTTGGAATTTATCTTTCAGTTTTCCTAGTCCTCTGTTTCCTAAGGGTGACTTTTTCATCTTTTCCAATTTCTGTATGTTGGAAGGAGATAATTAGCAAGATGGCTGATGCTGTAGTCTGATGAACAGATAGATTAAATGACAAATGTGGAATGAACAGATCAGCTGCATCTGTTTTTCTGGACAGGGAAAGCAGGTATTTTACCTTCTTAGTAACATTTTTTTTGGGGGTGGGAGGGATTTAATCTGATAAGAACAAGCATTAAATTACAAATAAAAGTCACCATACATACTATTTTCTTCTTCCTTGCTTTTTCTATTGATTATCTTTCTATTTTCAAACCATGGCTTTATTAAATGTCTGGATAGTTGTTTCATTGCCTGTTTTGATTTTCTGAATGTTTAAGAAGAAAGCCGGTCCGATATTTTCTGGGGCATACTCTCTTTTGCCATTTATTCTAATAAATCTATATGTTACTTTTTCCACTCCCTTAAAATTGTTGCTCTAGTTTTTCTAAGGCAAGATGGATTTTAGGGATATATGGTAGAACTGGTTGGGAATGTGGGAGCCTTTTCTTTCTAAATTGAAGGAGAAGGATCCTCCAGAGTGGGAGCAGGCTGGCTGGTTTGCCTGTGACACCGCCTGTCTCTCAGCTGTGCAGCTGCAGGTACACTGTGACCTTCATGTAAGCCAGCAGTGCCTCCAAACTGCTGTTTTCACACTTGCTAGCAGGCTTTGACCATGTACTGGTATTTAGCTTGTTAAACTTGCATATTTTTTAAAACAAACAAAAAAAAAAAAAGCAGCTGTCACTTTACAACCAATTTCATGTTCGTGTGGTTCATCTGGTTCCTCTCCTCCTCTTTCTCTTTCTTCCTCTCTATAATCCCTGTGCAGGTATTCCCAGGCCAAAGGCAATGCTTTCCTATAGCCAGTGATTGTATTTATAGGTGACTGTTTCAAGTTTCCTTTTTTTCCGCCCTCCTTTTTGCTTTCAGGTTGCTTAGACCCTTTCTGTATTGCTGTCTCCCATTCTTGGGCTGTACCCTGTCCTTGGGTCAAATTAGCTTCTGTCTGGCTTCACAGCTGTCTTTCTGTTCACTCAGAAACCTTTTGTAAGCAGAGGTTTCCTTAACAGCCCAAGACCATGTGCAGACTTTTCCCAAGCCCATTTTTCAAGAGAGATTGAAATGGAGAGGTTCCCCTGGCTGTCCCAAGATGCAGCTGTCCACCTTCAGGCATGAAGGGATTTTTTCCTTTGGAGGATTCTAAGTTAAAAAACCAAAAACAAAAACAAACAAACAAAAACAAAACAAAACAAAAACAAACACCACAACTATTCCTTATCTTGGGTTTTTTGTTTGTGTTTTTTTTTTTTTTTCTGGTTTTATTTGCTTGTGTGTTTGTTTGTTTGTTTCTGAATGATACCACAGGCAGGCTGAGATTCATCCCAGGTAGTTTTAAGCTTCTGAGTCAGAAGAGGAATTGTCTGAAACCCTTGTGCACCAAACAGAGAGAAGGAGGCACTTTAAGATGAGAAGTCCTTCCACCTTCTGAGGTGCACTGGTCTTTTCCTTGACCAGGACAGGGGACCAGGAAGCCTGGATTAGCTCAGTTCCTAACCTAGCAGTGCCTGAGGTTAGGTATGGTGAGTCTGGGTGTGTCTGTAATCTTTTGCTGTTCTGCCACAACAGCCTCTCCACCTCTGGCTGCTCTCCCACTAGCAAGTCCTCTGTGTTTGTCTGGCACTCACACAACCTTTCTGGGCTACTCATCCCTCACTGCCACACTAGCACTTTCCTACTGGGTGTTTCTGCTCCCTCTGCTCTGACTAAATTCCGATTTACTCACACTCTCAGTCCCTATGGCAAGTTACAGCTCTCCTGCTCTTTACTCTCTCATGAATGTGTGATCCTCTCACAGAATCCCGGCCTTCCTCTGCCACATTTCACAAACCTTGGCAGCTTTCTCAGGCAAAACTTTGATATCTTATTTCTGATCTTCCTCACCTTATTCTCACCTTCACCTTCTCCTCCTCCAGTACCTTGCAGATACATTCTCTTCTGCTTCTGGACATATTTCACTATCAAGATCATAAAGATGCTCTCTAGTTTAACCTTATCATCCTCTTCATATTCCTGCTCTGACTCCTGCTCCACAGTTCAAAATAACATTGTACCCTGCCCTTTTCAACAACTGTAAAAGATGTTCCTATGGTGTCTTCTTTTATTTTTTTCCATATGTGCTTCTCAGTCCTCCTATTCACTTCACTACTATCAAATGGCCTCCTAGACTTGGATGACCAGATTAATTGCTGTTTTCATATAAATCCATAAAACATGGGAGAAGCGATTTAAAAACACTCTCTAAGTTGTGTGGGATTTTTTATTTTCCATTAGAATTGTGGGTTTATTTCAGAAAATCTGTGAAATTATTACTGATACTTAAAAAATATCCTGGTTTTGTCCATGTTTATTGTTTTGATTGATAATGACGTAATTTTCTGTTCATTTGGCCTTAGTTTTTACTTGTCTTCTTTTTCAGTTCTGTTGCTATGTTAAATTCAATCCTCTTCTGTAAATTCCTGATTATGGGCAGAACTTCCTCTCCCTTTAGAACAGTAGCTCAGAGGTTGAAGCATGAGATAATAAACAGTTCTGGCCTGAGACTTCATGCACTGTGCATACTGCTGTGTGCTGTGGGATTTCTGCTTGGGACTCCATTTGCTCTGACTGATACAGTAACAGTGTTAAGGCACCAGCTCTTAATGTCAGTCACTACTCTACATTTGCATCAGCACTAGGAAGCCTTTCGGTGATGATGATGTCTAGTTCGTGCAAACAGGCAACGGATTTGCTATTCCCATCCTTAATCCCATGGAAGCCCCACTAATGGTTTCTTTCCACCTTGGAAAGGTGCCACTATTACAGCTAGCATCTGTTTCCTCTCCTCAAACAAAATTGTAACAAGAAGAAGAGACATCTGCAAATCAAAGAAGGAAACCATGTGTGTAGCTCCTCAGTAAATATCTACCCAGTGCTAGGATTTTAAGTACCTGTAACATCCCGTAGCCGCTGCAGCTTCGGTCAGTTTTCAGTAGCTCCACATTTTCTGTCTTATTCACAATTTGGGCCAAAACTTTACATTTCATTTCTCTGGCTTTGTGTTCTTGACAGGCAGGCTTTTGAAGTTTTGAAGGCTGGTTCACCTGTCTTGACAAATTAGGCACAAATGTAGGAGGAATGGACTTGCCTACCCATCTCCAAGTACCCAGCATTACTGGGATGACTTATTGCAAGGAGAAACAGGAACACCCCCAGGCACACTAAAGGGATATTATAAAGTTGTGTGCAGCTGGAAGGACCTGTTCTGTATGTCTTCCCCATTTCTACACTCTTGTGAGCTTGCCTGCTCTTTCTTACCCTTGTAGCATCTCTCCCTGGTTCACGTGATTTTCCAGTTTGGGAACCAAAAAAAATCTTTTCTGTGCATGGCAGAATACTCTGTGTGCGCGTGTTAATTTGGCAGGCAGGCAGGCCTGAGCGTGAACAGCATTAATTTACTTCTTGGCAACTTTCTACATAGCTGGTAGAGTTGAAGAGATCTGTGTGAGGGCTCTGAAAATCTGCAGGTTGTTGTTAGCACATCCGCTGTACCCAGGTGGAATTTAATGGCAGTGGGGGATGCCTCTGTTTGACATTAACTTGCTGTCCCTTCGTTCAGCTTTCCTGCACCCATGTCGAGCTGAAAGATGCTTCTGATATCCCAGCCCAGAGAGTATAAAGCAGGCATGGTCTTCCTGATGTAAGGTTTCAAATTTGAAAAATAAGGGTGGAAGCTGCAGCTGAGCAATTAGGCAGGTAGGAGTGGATTGCTCATGTGTTATATGAGCGTGCACTGTTGCGGCTTCTGTGACCACCTGCACGGCGTCTGTTTCTTAGTATATTCTGGCCTAAATCAACATCTTTATTTTACTACTGAAACAGAGGGATCTAGTGAAATTAGTGGGAGTAAGGTTCAGAGTTGGCAACAGTCTCATCCTTATTAAAGGGAACTAGCTGCTTTTTGGGAATCTGAGGAGAAATATTTTGATCAACATTAAGGTGGATTACATTTTATTATTAACCAAGCTACTGTCAGTTCAAGATGGCTTTCTTAAAGGATTTCTTTTTTGCATACCAAAAAAAGGAATTATATTCATGTGCACTTCTTCTTGGGACTATCAGTGATCTCTCCTGTATCATCTACCCCAATCTTTCACTGATTTTAATGGCAGTTGCTGAACTGCAGTAGGAAAATTCACCCTGTGCAGATATCTTTCAACAGACTGGGGGCAAAATAGGCATTAAACAGTAAATGACAGCCTATTTAGGGTGGCTTTTCAGAGGATTGCAGGATGCGTATTTTTCAGTCTCCTGTTCAGTTTATGAACTCTGGGTATGTATACTTAAAGCTTGCAGAGCCAGAAAAGTCCTGCCTGGATTTATGTACTTAGTGATATGAAAGAAGAAAAAAGCCTGTTACTTTGATGCATTTTTATTATCATGGTGTCTCAGAATACTTTCTTGGCAAGAGTGCTTGGCACAGTTGCCTGCCACGCTTCCAACTGCAGAGTGCCAAGCTGCAAGATTACCTCGTGCATATCAAATAACAGGCAACTTCTGCAGAAAAGGAACGGCACAGAGCAACAGAGGTGTCTGTATTTAACACAGGCAGTGTTATCTGCAAGCTATTTGCTCCAAGCTGACATGTTCAGCAGAGCCAGGGAGCACGAGGTGTTTAGGTCGCTCACTTTTTGATTTAATGAAGGACATCAAGTGAGCTCCATGAGATTTTTTTGTGTGACAGCTTAACAACTTCTTAAGGTTTTCAGTATCTGAAACAGTGTATTTCAGCTGGAAGTTTGGGCCTTCTGTTTTACATTATATGGCAAACACACTTTAATTTGGTTCTATTATTTCTTTTGTCTTGTCCTATTAAATAGCAGCTGTTATTTCAGGCAGAGAGCATGATCTTGGATGCTTTTGTATGGATTAATCACTTGTAGGTCTCTTGAGTTAATCCTGCAATACTGTGTTAGCTATTCTGACCTCTCTCTAGTTATCCCCATAGCTGCATAGCTCAAGCATGAGCCACATGGCTCAGCACACATAGGAATGCAGCTTTGCAGTTGAGGCAAACTGTCTGGTAGTCCAGCCTTTAACACTGCCTTTAACAGCACTGGGTGCAGCCACCTCAAGTCTTGTGGAACAGTCAGCCTAAGCACACAGTCTTGGGTGTGGTAGAGACAGGATCATCATCTGGGAGGTTGATTTCCTGCAGTCTGGGCAGTTCCAGACAATAGATCCCCTCACCTACAGCAATCTTGGTTATATTAGTTATATCCTGAATCCATCTCTGCTTGTCTTTTTGTGGCTTTCGAGTTTTTGTACTAATGCTTTAAATTCCTTGATGACTGATGGGAAGTCCTCTTTGAGTAGTGATGTACCATGGTCATGAGCTGGCTGTTGTGCTTCCCACGTGGCTCCCTGAAGCATCAGGATGTCGGGCACAATGAAACCTGTGCTGCATTGAAGATATGTTAAAGTTGGCCACACAAAAGGTGTAGCTGGCTGTGAATTCCAACATAGGAGTAAGCTGAAACGGAGAAACCTCTTGATAGCTATCCCCAAACGTTTCTATCTTCATGTGAAGGATGATGTGAAAGCTTTGTAGGAGCAGGTATGATGGTGCCTTAAGTAGTTAAATCCCTTTGAGGACATGAGGAAGGCAGCTTTCTGGTAGGATGTGGTGTTCCAGTTGTGGCAAGCTGATAAAGCACAGTGCAGCATGGTACTGCCAGGTTTTGAAGACTTAGGTGTGTAATGCTGCTTGGCAGCAGTCTGCCTTCTTAAAATTGATAATCTGGGCAAACAGGTCTTTGGCAGGTTGAGAACTGCACTGCTGTGTGATAGATAAGCTCTTGTTTTTCATGTGTGCTATTACTTCAGGGGTGTAAGGGCTGTCCCCCTTTACGTGCTTGAGGCATTTGCAAAGTGACAGTTTTACTAAAAGTCTTTGTGTCTCTAGCATTTCATGTGGCAGGCAGAAAATTTGCACTGAGAAGCTGACTGTCCTAGTTCTTTTATAGTCTGAATTCTTGTTGAGCCAGAAACGTATCTTCCTTTCCTTTCAGTTCCTGCCTATCACCGGATGAATTTAAAGGGAGGATGGCTTTGCATATGATGGACCAAGATAATTGATATAAGTAAAAAATAATGAGAATACACATATCTGATTTTAAAAATGACTCTTCAGGCTGCAACCTTGGTTGTTAAAAAGATAAAACTATAAATTGCAGCCTTTCTTTAAACAGTCCTGTATCTAGCTTCTGGGCTGAACTAAATGCGTTCCTTTGGTCAGTCTTTTGTCCTAGGCTGTTGGTTGTCTCTCCAACTTACCCTTTGTCACTTAGCTGGTCAGTTTAGGTTACCTCATGTCACCCACCTGTGTTTTAACAAAAGTTTTGTTTGAGTGTGAGGGAGGAATTTTTCCAGCTTACTTTGAGGATTGTTGACAATGGAATAAAAGAAGGAGAAAATGGGGTACGGAAACAAAACAGGTGTGTTTGGTTATGCAGCTTGGATGAGAAAGCTGGCGGAAATGAGGTGGCATTAAAAGATTCTCTGCATGTTTTGCTCAGAGATGGCCATTTAGTAGGACATGAGGCACAGTCCCCCATAATACAGTGTCTGAAACGCAGTAGCTTTGTGTTCAATAGTTATGATGGAATATGATGTACACACAATCACAAGAATGGTGAAAATTTGTCATGAGTACTTAATCAAGTAGATGCAAAGCTTTAATTATGAGATAGCTCTTGTCTGCTCAGGACCCAGACATCTTCTGTGATCCTGGCACAGCTGGTTTTGTTGAGAACAGCCGCAGTCAAAAATCTCATTTCTGAGTTCTGTGGAAAGGCTGCTGAGGCTGCAAGTGACCTGTGGTATGTACACTGAAGTTCTGATACTAGAGATTTGAAAATAAAGAGAGGCAAAGAGCATCTGAGTGCATTGGAGAGAGCAAAAGGAAGCCACTGAAAAGGTGGTTTTCAATATGCTCCCAAAAGCTGACAGAAGGAAAATGGGCATTTCCATATCAGACAAATCCCTTGTGAAGTAATTTATGAAGTAAAGGCAAGAAAAATATATAAAACAATAAATAGCATTTTTAGCTTTCTAGTTGTATACTTTCTCAGTTTCCTTCTGCTGAATCTCTTCAGTGTTTCTTACCCCCATGTTACAATGTTTTACTTGTCTTTCAAGGACATTGCAGTCTGCTTCTGACTTTAGTGCCATCGTTGTTTCACAGTCGCTTCCTTTGAAAATGGTATACCTGAATTGCTTTGAGAGCACACAGCCTGGAGCAGGAGAAGGATATTAATAGAAACAGCTTCTCTCTGTTGTTGTATGAAGACAGGAGATGAATTATTTTGGTGTGGCAGGTGGAGGTGTTTTTCAAAGTAATTGTTTACATTTTTGAAGATCTGACAGGGAATTAAAAAGGTCTAGGTGGCACAGAGGGCTGCTGTAATTTTGTATTAAAAGAGTAAAAATATGCATTAAATACTATGTTGTTAATTTTGCATGGTGTACTTAGCAATTACCCAAGTTAAAGTAGTACTAACAGTTCCCACCCATCCTTCAGAAAATCAGGAACAAACGTTCTGCATCCTATCACCTGCCTTTTAAAATACAGAAACAGCACAATTACTCCAGGCTTTTTTTGACATTCCTTTTAAACACCCTCTAAGCCCCACGATGGTCTAGGGCTGAATTCAGTAAAGCCTCTCTGACATTTATATGATGCTGCAGGGAACCCTTATTGGAGCTGGTGAGAACAGGCAGGATTTAATTTTATCCCCAAAGGAGGGTGTGAAATTAGAGAAATCCAAGAGCAGTTTGAAGGGAAATACAGGTATTTGAGACTGTCCCGATGTGTGACTGCCAAGGCAGGAAGGCATATGGGTGTTACCGTTTGGCACTTGGATCCCGGAGAAGCCCCTCCCGTTCCTCCACGTTCCCTTAGGAGTTCCTCTCCCATCCTTTCACATCAAGTAGCTCCTGACTTTTTGCACGTGGACATTGCCTGAGCTGCAGCGTGGCTTGTGGCTCTTTGGTGTGTATCCTGCCTGAGAAGGAAGGCAGGAGCAGGCAGCGCTATGAGACAGAGGAGCCTTCCCACTCACTCAGTATCACCATCACCCTGGACCAGCAGTCTTGCTGGTTTAACAACCAGTTTGCAAGTTTCTGTGACATGTGAGACATGTGATGGCCCATATAGTAAGTTAGAGCTATGACATAAAAGAAGAGCAAATGCAGTATATACTATCAGGTTTAAAGACACTCGTGGAAGAAAAGGAAGCAAGGCAAATGTACATCTGCTCTCCACTCTTCCCTAACCCTTCTCACTGCTTCGTGCTCCTGGCAGCAGATCACCAATGGGTTGGTCATACAGGGGCTATTTTTGTTCATTAGACTTTGCAGGGCCTCGCAGGCCTCGCCATGTGTGTGCTGCTGTCCTGTGCAGGGAGCAGGAACACACTGGGTGCTGTGTCAGGGCTTTGCAGAGCCTGCCTCTCACCACAGCCTACCCTACAGTCTGTCCGGGACCTCGTGGGTTGTTATGGCCATCAGGGACCTTGATCCCACTGAGCTCAGAGCAATTGACGGGAATTCGGAAGCACTTAGGAAGAAGTTATTAAAAGCATCAGGTTTAATTTCATAGCATCATTAATACTGGAAATCTTAGACTTTGAAAATTACCAATGCATTCACAAAACACTTAAGGGAGAAAAACTTAGTTTGAACCATTTATTCCTTTAGAATGAATTTTTTGAGGGTCAAAGCCTGATTTTTAAAGTGTGTTGCTAATAACACATTAGGCAATGAATTAGTAAGTTACTAAGATATGAACAAATGAAACTCTGTTTGTTTTAAAGGCTGGTCATCTGCTCTGCTCTATTTTTTGCACAGCCTGCCAAACCTTCTCCAGATGAGCTATACTGCTCTGGACAGCTCCCTGCCTCGAGTAACTTGTTATCTGTATTTGACACAGCAAAAAAGGAAACATTAGACAAGCGTGGTGGAATTGATGAGGGAGGGAGGAACAATCCCAGCAGAAATAAGGTCAGGCACATCACTGCACAGTACTGTCAGTGGGCCTCAAGCAGTTTTTCTAACTGCACTTGCTCTTGTTTTGGAGAATAAGGGAGCTGTGTCCCACAGTATCTCTTGGCAGGTCCAGTCCTCTGCCTGCAGAGGTGAGAGTCCTGTTGTGGCTCCTGCCCAGCTGAGTCACCTGGGTTTACTCTCCTAGAGATGAGGTGGGATGGGAGGGAGCAGGGCAAGCAGGAGTTTGGCACCTGTGCGTCTCCTCCCCTGATAAAGTCAGGGCATGGCCAGGGTGGGAGCCTGGGGAAACAGCAATCACTCCTCTCATCCGGAGGCAGCCTGTGTGGCATCTGTTCAGTGCTGACTGTATGGAAACCTGGATATCCAGGGCTTGTTACCCGGTCTTGTTCTTCACCTAGGTTGCTTCTGTCAGCAAGCGACTAAATTTGTGTTATGAACAGTAAGATGTGAAATAGCGTTTTTGCTCCAGTGTTTTAGTTTCCAGCTTTGTAACTTTTTTTTTTAGGTTGGTTTTTTTTTTTTTTTTTTTTTGATTTTGAGAAATTGATTGAAAAATGGCATAAAATGTCACATTTCACAGAGCTTAATGCAGAATTGTGGTTTGTATGGTGTGGAGCTAACACCTGGTTAGCTTGTTAGGTTCTGACAGCTGTTAAGATGGTCAATCAACAAAACTTCAGTTTCCCCAAACAAAAGCTTCTAATGTGAAGCAGCAGCCTGACTGCTAGTAATAAACCATGTTATTGTTATCTAATAAATGAGGCCAGTTAAAACAAATAAGCAAAACCAAACCCCAACTGCAACCATTTTTAATAAAGTTTTTAGTTTTTTAAACTTTTTGAAAACAGCTGGTCCCAAACCATTTTGCAAGCACATTACTTTTTTTTCCTCTTCCTTGCCTTTGGCTTCCCATGGTTTCTCTATGTTGTGGAAGGGAGAGAAGTGTGCTTCCTGTCACATCTGTAGCCTGCTCTGCCTCATCATGTGGTCATTAGAGCTAATACCAGGGCAGCAGTGGGAACACACGGCCGTGGTACTGGAGGAACAGGATGGGGTATGACTGTCCCTTAGTAGTGCTCTGCAGTGAATTCAGGGGAGAAATGGTGAAACTGTGACCATCTCCCACAATTTGTGTATAACTGTATAACTGAGTCATGTACAATCATCTCTTTAGAAGTTTACTATCTTGGTTAACTTAAAATCTGAAATGGGTATTTTGTGGTAGAATGTTACAGCTGTTGGTTTGTTGGCTGGCAAAGCAGAGAGAAGATCTGTTTGTTGCCTGACTACTGCAGAGCTCTGGATGAATCCACTTATGCATTAAAGCTACCCATTTAGCCCATTAAGTTTCTGGGCTGAGTCTTTGACTTCTTGATGCATGCTTCTGTCAGTATTCAATTTAATTAATTTTGAGCTCACCAGTTATCTTGGAGTTCATTTCAGTAGGTGTGGTATCAGGCTCCTAGTCTTTCATGTTGTGTGAATTAGAAACCTGATATTTCTGTTCATTCTCTACCCTGCCTGTAACTGAGAACTGCTGCACTTCAAGATGTGGTATCTTCACACAGTTTGTTTTCACACAAAATTTTATTTGATTGCTGTGAAAGGTAGAAATATTTACATTTTATATGGCACCACTTATGCAAGCTCTTTTGCAAAAATTTTCACACCTCTTAAATAAATACATGATGTCTTAAGCAATATGTTTCAGTGGACTTCAAAGATGAAAACTGTATAGTTAGAAATCACAGAATTCTTCAAGTACCACATTGTTAACTCACAAGGTGAGTAAATAAGATGCAGGTGCAAACAGTAATTGACTTAGAATCTTGTGTTTCCCTTTGCATCTTGACCTTGCACTGTGTCTAAAGAAACAAACCTGTGATGGGATGGTGATTGGGAAGACACAGAGTTGTAAGCTGAATGTACAGACTGAGCCTAGAAAGTGTTACTTTTAGTTTGATATTTTTTGTGACTTTAGTGAGTTAGTGTATATTCCTTTATGGTTCAGTGAATGTTATCAATTATAGTTTTGCCTTAGCTGAATCTAAAATTGAATCTGAGGAAAAAATGTGAAAAGCATCATTGCTCAAACTGAAGTAGAGACAAAGTGTACTTTGTATTAGTAACAACGTCTAAGTATCTGTAAGAAATGAACTGCAATGATAAGAAGAACTAGAAGTAATTTTTTTTAAATGAAATACGTTTTTGATTTTTTCCCAAGCCTATCTCTTGAGAGCTACAAATATTTTTGCCGCTTGTCCAAGAAAAAACAACTTTGTGACAGCTATGTGCTGCTTTGCTAGCTTTGATATGAAACATCTTATTAGGTGTTTCTTTTTTCCATTTAGAAGTCTGTACTCATAATAAACTTATTGTTCAGTGCTAAATGATTTATCTTAAATATTATCTGAGAAGGTTTTGTCATGTACTGGGTATTAACTTTTATTATTTAGTTATAATACTTGCAAAGTTAATGTGAGAGGTACATTTTTTTTTACACTTTGTATATGCTGTCAATTCATGTTACAGTTTGATGAGAATATATTCAAGCGCTCAAATTTCTTATTTCAGTTGGAGAAGTGCCTTAAATCATGGAATTGAGGCATGAGATGTACTTTGAAAAGGAAAAAGGTACATCTAGGTTTGTATGACTGCCAGATGTTTGCCCCTTTGAGGCCTTGTGTTTTTTGCTCTTTCTGCTTATCATCTGTAAGGTCATGAAAGCATTGGTGTCTCACGAAGCCGTTCTGTTTTACCACACTTCATTAAAATTTATGCCCCTAAAAGCCATTAATACTTGTCAAAATAAACTGTAATGATGTTATTTCATATCATGATGTCTTGTTTGCACAAGTGCACTGCTCTCTCTCCCCCTCTATCCCTGCCTGCGTGCTAGGGAGCATACCTGCATTGATACAATATGAACGGGATGACCCCAAGTTTTGCTTGTCTGTTTTCTTGAGGATGCTAGAGCAAAACTGCCGCTCCAGGTGAAGGATCCATCAGGCAGCACTGAACAGGAAGCACATGGGCATCCAGGCAAAGCCAGAAGCAGTTTCCCTTGCATGGTAGAGCTGCTCTCAACCTCTCAGGACTTGTATGAGGAGAGGAAAACTCTCATCTTGGCCTTCTGCTCCCATTACTGCTGTCCTAAGCAGGTCCCTCTTCAGGTCTTCTGTCTGAGATCCATCTGCTGCACCCAGACTCGTACCACACTTCCCCTCCAGTGCTGTATCTCCCCTGTCCTCACTGTTTTTCAATCCCTGTTGGCCCTCCCTGGCCTGTACCAAGTCCCTGTCCTTCCACGGGCCCCCTCGTAGTGTCTCCTTTCACTGCAAGATGACTCCTCTTGCCCAGCATCTTCCATCACCCAGCTCCAGCCTCCTTTCCCCTTTTTGCTGTGGTGTCACTGCTCAGCCTTCCCCAAACTGTGGGCTTGGGTCCACCTTGTGCCAGCAGCACATTTTCCCTGCTGGGGATCCTTCTGCCCCCCACCCTACACCTGGTGGTCTTTCTAGCAGTGAGAGGATACAGAGGTGCATTAGGGAAAGGAGTGAGCTCCGGGCCAGACTGAGTGTTTCTGGGGAGCCATGGCAAACCACGAGGCTAGAGGTGCCTTAACGCCTTCCAGTGGCTGTCATTACACCAGAGCTTTTGTGCTATGGATAGAAAACTGTCTTCTGGCTATGTTTGGAGCTTTTTCTAAATGCTCAAGGGGGTCCCTGCTGAACTTAAAAGTCAATGACAAGACGTAAGAGTTTGTCAAAACCAGAAGGTAGAAAGATGCTAATACAGTGTGGATAAGAGATGTGTCTACTTGACAGGACATGGAAGAAGTAGATCCTAAATCTTCATGGCTGTAAAAGATTGCATCACCCAGCACCTAACAATACAGACTGCTTTTGGAGGTCCTTTCTTAGTAGGGCCCCCTTCAGAAAAGAAAGGAGATCTTGTTCTGCCAGTCCTTTAATGACTATGTCTGTCTGTATGCATTTGGGGGAAGGGGGGGGTCATAGAGCCAGATGAATTTTAACAGAAGGTCTTTGTCTAAAATATATGCACATTAAGAAAGAAATATATTTTAAATCAGTTTTTGAGAAAAAATGTGGAGTTACTGGAAAAAAAAATAAAGTGTAGTGGTATTTTGTTCTGTTTTGTGCTTCCTGTGTAGTAAATGTTCAGAGAATGGTACTTCAGACCTATTTCCATTTTTTTAAACCTATTTCTGATTAAATTTTTTTAAAAAGAAGTTCTTCAGCTGCACATATAAGGCAGTAAAGACATTTAGAAAGGCTGAATTATGAGGAATGCTGTCCTTGTCTTCATCATGTGTAGAGGTTATTCAGTTCTATAAAAACTCAGCCACTAATGTTATTTCTTAGATCTCTATTTTTTTGAACACCAAAATAAGATGATGTAATCCTTCAAGCAAACAGAATTGACTTGGCAATTGAAGACTTGAAGATTTAGGATCTGTTCATTGTTTTATAGCACTGTCCACCCATTACAAATGAATTTATAATTTATTCTCCTAGTCTATGATAACCTGATCACCTGCCAGCACTTGAAAGGTCTGCACACATGATTTATTCAATTCCATCCCCCTGAAACATGGAGCAGGGCTTTAATTGCCTTTAGGGAAGAATTTTGCCAATAGGGAAATTAAACCTCATTCTTTCCTTTGCAGACATAAACTGCTTACTCTGGTAGCTCTGAAGTTTGTGTAGACCAGATCTACCTTAAATACATTTTCTTTAGCTCTGTTTAATGTAAAAAAAAATTAACACAGACTTGAAGGCTACTTTTCTCTCCTTTGACAAAGAACTTTGGCTGTCATGCTTATAGTTTCTGTAGTTTCTAACAACTGTTAAATATATAATGCTACATCATTTATCTGCCTGCACGTGTGTACAACCCATAAATAATTTAATGTTTTGCTTTACCACTTGGCCTTTTCACATAACTCTAAAATGAAGAAGATAAAATTCTTCTAAATTATTAATTCGCTGAGAAATTGAAACAACTGACATAAATTAAGCACCGAATATAGTTCCCTTTTTCTCTGTGGGAATCAAAGCAGTGAACACAATTGGATGACAGTGAGGGAGCTAAATGGACAAGATGATCATAGAATCATTTAGATTGGAAAGGGCTTCTGTGGGTGTCATCTAGCCCAACCACCTGCTTAAAGCCCATCTGCTTATCACAGACATGCTTGGTTGAGACTTGAATGCCTCCAGGGGTGGAGATGTTCCAATGTAGAGATGTTTCAGGAGTCTCCTGTGTCCTTGGGAACACAGATGGGGCACATCAGACCTGTGGCCCAGCTATTTGAGGAATTTTTGTGGTAGTCTGCGATGTTAAAAGTTTTTCCAGTGGTTGAAACCTTTGCTGTAAAGTATAGAGGTGCTCCAGTGGGATTGTGGTAGAGCAAAAAATTTTGCAGCTCGCTCTAAATGGACCTTTAATAGACTAAAACACAGTGACTTTATGAAGGCTTCTAGGTCTTGCTACTTAAAATAATTTGGTTTTGTCAATTTTCATAGTAACCAGTTAGTTACTTACTATGTCTTTTTTCATTTTGGCATATTCATATACTATACATTGTAGTAGTTGTCACAGATTGTTTTAAACGTTTGAAGAGAATTAAATGATTGTACATAAGGAAATGTGATGTTATTAGTATCCAGAACAGAAGCAAAGTCCAGGCACGTAGCTGCAAAGCAGAGCATTGTGTAATTTCTAGTTTAAGGTTCTGCAAAGTTTCTGTACTCAGTAACAAACTTTTTCCCTGATATAACTTTGGTTTGATCTGGATTTATGTGGATTTGCAAGCAGCTGGGAAGTTCTGAAATATTTGAGTATTGTTTACCTTTAACATGGACTGCAGCATCTTTTCTGTTTCATTTTCTCTACCTGCTTCTCACTCCTGGGATGTATCTGGGAATCCCATGTGTTCTTCTGATGGGGAATGTTAGTACACATGGTGCTTTCCAGATGCCCTGCCTGTATTTGAGGATATGAAATGAAAAATATCTCTTGCAGACCTGTATGTAACTAATAGAGGTGCCTGGTGGTGGTGGCTTGCTCATCACAACTCTGAGCAAAAATTGCTCCTGTGACCAAGCCTGTTTTGTGTTTGATTGCACAATGAGAGGACCAGCTCCCAAGACGATCCTGTCCTTGGATTTTGTCTTCCACTGCTGTTTGTTGAACATCCTGCTCTGCTAACTGTTGTCAGTCACCCAGGTGAAACTCCAGAGGTTGTTTGAAGAGCAAATTACTTTTTCTGCAGTGAGAAGGAGTTGTGTACAGAGATGAAAATACACACAGTTTAAGTGCATGAGGACAGTTTACATATGGCATGGTGGATGGAGTAATTGTCACCTGGAAGAGATGCCAGCTTTCTGGAGCGGATTACCCTTCTCACAGATCCCAACTGTTACATCCCTGAGATCAAGTCCCCAGTATCAATCTTTTAGTGTGAGCACTTGGGCCCCTCTTCCTGAGTAGTTGCATTTTCAGTGTCATCATCATTTTCCTCAAACAAACTGTGATTTATTAAGTTGATTTGAGGATGAAGAGTGAAGCAATAGTGCAGTGTTTTTAATGATCATGTTTCTCAGAAACACATCCTTAATGGACAGCAGAGCATGCCCGTGTAACATTTCTTTTGTATAAAGAAAGAACAAATCAAACCTGCTGTCTGTAACTGTGCTAACGTTACTGACAAGTGAGAAGCCTCACTTAGATTGTCTGGAAAAAAATAATCTGTGAATCCAAATGTAACAAATGAGACCAAAATAGGTGAGGGAAGAATTGACCTTTGGTTATATGACTCTACAGCTGTGGGGACCCACATTTTGTACCCTTTGCAGGCTTTATTCACATGAGAGAATATGAAGGAAAATATTTTTACTCAGATATAACTTATGATTTATTGGTAATGTCTTGACTGTTTTTTTCTCAGTAGCTTCCATACTAACAATGTTTTCATGCTGTATGACTGTGTCAAGAGGAGCTGTGATTTTATCACTGCCTATTCCTACTTCATATACTTAATTCATAAAATCATTCAGTGTCTTTCAACACATTTTGATTTAGTAATTTATTTGGAGACTGTAATTCCAATGATACGTTTACCCATTGCGCCTTTATTGGGGCTCTAAGTGCATAGCCATAAATAGTCATGACTGGTGCTATTTTATTAAATGAAGATCTCAGCTGAAGAATCCAAAAAAGACAAGCCCCACTTGCAGTGCTATTTTAGGAAAAACTGTTATGGATATACTCAACCTGGAAATCAACAGGTACTTATAATTTCAGCAGCTTTTCACATGCCACATTACGTACCATCGTTATTGACTTCTTCAGCCAGGAGCCATATCATGTGTTTCTGTCCTGCTTGTCCTACCTGGAATGTATCCACTGTTTGGCTGCACAAATGCAAAGGCCCACACAAAGGAAGCAAGAAGAAGTCACTGGGAGCAGGAATCCTCCCTTTGACAGCAGCATGGAGTCAGGTCAAAGTTTCTGTGTCATCGTGCCTGTATTCAGTGCTGGTGCTTGCTGATATGATGCCATAGATGGAAGGAGTTTCTCAGTCCTTTTAAGGATTACAATGATAATAACTGCATATCATCCAGCATTTGTTTTAAATTTTTCAAAGGAAATGGTTGATTCTTAGTTCTCAAAGAGCTTTTAATTGTTCAACTGAAACACAGACTTGTTCTAGCCCTTTGCAGTTCCAGATGGCATAAAGACCTGTGCTGGTTTAAAAGTAATCTGGCAGGAGAAATGAACCCAACTCTAGAGAGCTTATAAATCAGAGTTACAATGTACTAGAAATAAATGTCAGTAGATGTAATGATACAGAGAAAAACTGGTTTTAACCCTAAAAAACAGATGTATAACCCAGCCCCCTGGGACAAGAACAGAGCGGTGTTCATTGGCCCTGTGCTGAGCCCCTGTGGGCCCCCTGGGTAAAAAGTAAAAGGAAAGAAATGCCTGTTGGTCCAGATGATGGCTGCAGTTCTGTTGAAGTAATGGTCGCAGTGTTGTTGAGAGTGCAGTCACAGTCCTGTTGGAATTCTGGTCCTCCTCTCGATCAACGAATGGTACCAGAAGTCCCAAAACCCAAAGATTATCTATGCTCAGGTTCAGGTGGGAATGTCCAGCACCTCCCCCCCAGGGCAGAGAGTTTCACAATGGGTGATTTAACTCTGTGAGGCTTGGGGTATTTTTGGCATCTTTGGTGGTCTAGGTGTTGCAGCTGCTTATTATGCTGGTCCAGTATGGCCCATTAGCAGAGATGACCCCTCAGGATGGATGTGAAGGTGCTAATTCCTTCCCGGAGGGGAATTATCACAGCTGAGTCATTAGGTGTGTCCTGGGCAGCTGCTGCAAATGATCCATTATCAGCAGTCCCTCAGAAATTACATAGAGAGTGTAGAATACACAGTTGTGGTTTTACCCACGTAGTGGGTATAACAGGGTCCAGGTCCTGGCTCTTGTATAACTAGGACAAGACCCTTGCTCTCTCTTCTACTGTATGTTTAGATATACTTGCTTGCATGCCCTAAATTGTGACTGTGTAATTAAAAGATGTCTATTAGAACTGACTAGCTGATAAGCAGAATGAGGTGAACTAACTCTGAACCAACTAAAAGTTTGACTGTCTAGGAGACTGGCGAACCTCTCACCGGTAAATCCCTTCATCCCAGTTCAGCTAAGTAGACTTATCTGTGCACAGGGAAAATCCCATTTTGCTGGAGGTCTACATGAGCATCGTCAACATCAGCAGTTCATGGATGTTCATTAATACTATAAAAATCTCATTCCTTCTCCAAACACTTATGTGATTTATCACTCTATAACCATTTCAGAAGGTTGCTATACAAAGCCTGCTCTGCTGTATCCTGACAGTAACCTGAGAAAAATTGCATGAAGTTCTTACAGCCTAGGGATTTTTGCAGCATTTTTGAAAAGTCCCTAAAAGGTATTACTTATAGCTACATACAAGATTTGTGAAGTATTAATAGCACTACTTCTTTTGTGCAGAGTGGATTACTGCCATGTAAATTTGTAATTGGTGTAACAGTGCATGCAGAAGAATTTCAAAGCAGCTACTCAACTGAAAACTCTCTTGTTTTATTAATAGCCCATTCATGAAGAGACTAAAGAGGGAGGATTGTGAAATGTGGAAAAGAATGGAAGTCTGATAGAGAAGACATGAAAGCTCAGCATTGGATTCCTTCGGTCCAAAGCACATGGCAACAGAGAACGTTTCTCAGAGGAAGTTAGGGTAGCAGAAGGCTCAAAGGGTGCTCCTGGCCTGTGGCAGCAGAGCAAGACAACATCCTCTGTGTACGTAGGTGTGCAGCAGTCATTTCTCACTGTACACATCAGATTATTGAGAACACCAGAAGCTGTAGCCAGGGCTCACCCCTGCTGAGAGCTGTGTAAATGTTCTGATCCAGCAGCACTCTATACCGTATTCTGCATTTCATGATTGTCAAAGGTATCGTCTTTAGGAAAAGACCTTCTGAAAGTCACCCATCTAATCATGGGGTTTGCAGTGCCCTGGACCTCAGCAAAATCAACCTCCCTGAACAATTGAGAAACGTGTTGCCAGGCGGTGCAGCAGGTTGCTCTGTCTCTCGTAGAGAAAGTAAAGAAGTGCAGGATTCATTAATGAGCTGTTCACTACCTCAAATGGGTAGACCAAGATGGGGAGAGCAGCAGTACCTGACCAGAGTGTAAGTGCATATAACCCCCTTTTTCTTCTCTGTCTGCGTCTACCAGAAGTCAATATGATGAGGAAGTACCTGCTGCAGTTGTTAAAAGATACAGCTTTTGAACTAGATCTCTCTTTTGAGCATAATAAAAAGTATTTCTAAATGCCTGCAAAAGTTCTTCCAACACAAAATTTGGATTTTCTCTTCCCCAGCTGATTCTGCACAGAGCTGTTTGCTGGAAGGTCAGACAATATTGTTGACTGCATGTATTATTAATTTCTATACGTTCACGTGTGTTTATATAGGTATGTATATACACATACTAGATATAGGTGATTTTTGAACGAAGCTTTCACTAGCATAACAATGTATAAAGGCAACTACTTATCCTGAGTCTCTTTGTTTGATTATTATCTGGTACATGATGGGAATGAGCGCTGTGTCCCACGGTGTATGTGCCCAAAACTATAGTAATCTTTACAGGACATTTTCAATGAAATTGTATTTGATAAATCATTTTAAACCACTTCTTTTTGCTGCCAGTTGTTTTATCTGGTTTTCGGCAGCAGCTTCGCCTTGAGTGACTCTGTGGTGTGCTGGCACAGCTGTGTGGTGACACCAAAGGTCTTGTATCACTTTCTTTCTCCTTTTCTTGATGTGAAAATTCCCTCTCTACAGGCCCACCACCTGCCATGGTCCCCCCACCCCTTGCATTGTGCTCGCAGAACAACAGCAGTCGGGTGCTGAACACAGAGCTGAGATGCTGTGTTTGGGTGAACGTGGGGGCCCATATCAAGCATAGGACTGAAATAATTCCCATGAGCTTCCTAATGTGAACAGATTCCTCTTCTTCAGGTACTTTAACTTGTGACCAAAAAGGTAGACCTCATACCTCTGACAAATTTGCTCAATCACAATCTGTAATTGTCATCTCCCAGGTCATTCTACTTAGTAGAATTTAAGTAAATGAGTGAACTGGTGGTGACTGTTGCTTAATTAGCTCCAGTATCCCAATAGCCTTTACCTGCTGCTTTTGATTGGCATCAGATACTAATCAGGCTTTGCCTATGTTCTGACCTCCTGGCTTCTCCAGCATACATCCAGTTTCCTTACGCTTTCCTAGAAAATCTCTGAAGTTTTGAAATCAATTGCTAGTTGCCTTCAAAAGTGAAAGGATCTACATTAAAGGACAAAGTGGAAGTGCTGCCTTGTTAGGTGTAAAAGCTCACTTCGCTCGACAGATAATAAGGAGACTTTCTCCTCTAGTTATTTCTCTGATCCACTGTGATTTTCACAGTATTTTGTGTTGCTAATGGCGGAAGAACTTGTTCTTTTGGAGGTGGGTCACATTTATTGCTAACCTTCAGGAAATTCAGACATGCAGTATAAGATTACTTATATTAGAGAGACAGATGTTGGGCTTTAAAAGCTTGTTCTTATCTTCACAATTAAATGCTAACACTCCCACAGTATTAAACCCCTAATTTTATATATTGCAATTTTTTTTAGTTTGTTAATATACATTTAAATTATGAAATGCTCTGTATTGATTTTAGGATTTATTTTAGTTTAATTTTTTTTTGAGAGAGAGATTGCTTTAAGGAAAGACTGGCAGCAGTGATTCAGCAGCATAATGTGCAAGTATAAATAGAATGCAAGCTGTCCATTTATCTCAGTCCTGATCTACTTATATTCATCTGATGCTTATTACAATCGTGGTTTGTCTCTGAGCAGATACATCCAGTTAGGATTAGGCATGGACAACTAACCTAATTCACTCTTGTAACTCACTCTTGCAACTTAATTCAGGGCTTCTGTGCAGATTTCTTGTGAAACTAAATAACTCTTTTAACTCCTGACTCTTAATAAATTAATATCAAAATATTAAGAATATTTGTAATTGTTTTTATGAGATGTTGAGTTTGTTTGTTTTTAGGTTTGCCAAGATAACTTCCATTCATATCTGTTTCTCAGATTTCTTCCCACTTCAGCTTCTCTATTTCATTAAATATGATTCCAGGTCACAGATTCTCTAGATTACACTATGGGACCCCTTTTTAAACTTTTTGCTAGAGAGAATGTTCTGCTAGAGTTGTCTGAAAGTGAACTATAAGCACAGCTGTCCAGTTCTTACAAGCATAAAAATAAGAAAGGCAAAGATTGTACCAAAACTTTATATTAATCTCTTCCACACTGAAAAAGGAAGATTCAGTTTTTTCTTGTATTTCAAGAATACTAGAACATTCATGGAATAATAATTTATTTCTTGAATTTTCAGACAGGTTTACTCTCAGCATTTTCCATCTCCAAGAGCTCTCCGGGATATGTGGATATAAAAATATCAAGTTCTGTGTCTTTAAGATCTCAGCTACACCAAAATCAGCCTCTGGTTGACTCTTTACTCTTTTAGCCTAGTGACTAGCCTCTGGCATGGATTTATCTTTTACAGCTTGTTTTTCATTTTAAAAATCAACACAAGCAACTCGCCATAATCCCACATTTATGTGGGGTTATAAGGAAGCTCAGGACTAAGCATAATAACAATCAGTGCTGCTGTGTTATGGTATATGGGTGTTTATAAAACAGCTACATTTTAGATTGGAAGTAACTTGTATGTTATATTTTAATGAGTGCAAAACAGTAGTTTTGTTCAAAAATGTAGCATGAGCCCAGTTCAGCTTTCTGTTTGTGTGACTGTTCTCAACAAAATAAATATATGGGCAGAGATAATTGATGAAGCATGTTTTAAAGGGAAAAATCTAAACAACATTTCACTTTCCTTCCCCCTCATTTCATTTCTACTGTGACTGTGAGTGTGCTGATGCTGAAAGATACACATGGCAAGATTTAGCTTGTATATGTGCCCTTACGTGTTTTTTTTTTTAGAAACTGTTCCAAGAAATAGTCATTTCTGAGCTCTGCATATGTATATGTTAGACACAATTCCCTATATATTTTTCATAGTATTTTATATTCCTCATGCCAGATCTCTCCTGCAGCCCTCTGGGTTTTTACTGGAGATGTGATGGCACTTCCAATATTGAAATTTTTCTGCAGAAGCTCCTCCCTGCCAGGACTCCAGGGAGAAAGACTGGATGAGTGAAAGACAGAGATTGCACAGGTGGGCTCCTGTGCCCCATGAGCGTGGGGAGATCTTGGAAGTGCAGGAGAGGTGCCATGTTTTCCTGTCTGTGAGATGTACTCTTTTGCCTGAAAAATGAGGTTTACAATAGGAGAAAGAGCAACACCAGTGGCAGTGACATATCAGCACATACAAAGAATAATTTGTGTTAAGGAATGGAATAAATACAGAAGAAACACTATAGAGCAGAGATGATTCTGCTAACAGAGCCTCCTGCTCTGTACAGTTAAGAGGAATACATGTCCTATAATGTGAACCTTTCAGTGTCACAATGAATGTGAGGATGTAAGGAAGGGCCTGTAAATAATTGTTAGGATTTGGAGGAAAAATCGTAATAGGGTGTTTGAGATATCCCGTAAAGATAAGGCCCCTGTACAAACAAAAAGATCAAAAGGAACAGTACAAACACTCACTGGTAAAGAAAGTGATGACCTCTTTAATTTAATGATTCCCAAGAAAACTTGAAGTTGTTTTACTAAAATGCTGTGAGACCCCCTGGGAATGAAAGGAAGAATCAAAGCGTACAGATGTAAGTCAGCGTGGCTGCTTCTGTTGTCAATGTGCAACACTCTGCCTGTGGTCAGAAACAAACCTGGAAATGAAGCATGAGAAAAATAAGCCCTATTTCATTGCCACAATTTTGTTGCTTACATCAAGGTGTCAGCAGTCATTTAAAGATAATGGGGGGGGGGGTGTTAGCCACTGAATGTTACCATTTTCATAATGTGAAAGAAGAGATAAGTGCAGTCTAGTTGGATCTGCCAACTAATACTTAAAGAATATTACTGTCTTTAAACTGTGACGTAATTTGCTTATGCTGTACAGAGCAGAGAAGATATTCTCCTAATAGGAGCTTTTGTTATAGTAATGCCAACGGCAAAGGAAAATATTCAGATTATTTTCCTGGAGATTGAAGCTGCTGCTGTTTGGAAAACAGTGCATTACACCATCTGTTTCCTTCTGATTGTGCACTACCATAGCCATTGTTGTGATTAATTTCTTTGCTTCTAGGCACAAATTTGAGTGCTTGAAAGAAGATTAAAAGCTTGTTTGCAGACAGGGATGTAGCTAATGGCTAGATTGCAGTAGGATTGTGTGTACTTACCAACTTCACAGCTCAAGTCATCAGAATCTTCTGCATGCATTTGATATGTGAAGAAAGCAAGGAGAATATCCTTTTGCTTCATTGTAATAATCCTCTGCACGAATTGTTGGTGAGGTTTTCACCGTGTGTCAGTACTGTCACTGCACGCTCAAATCACTTCTGGGACAACGAGTCACTTTTCGTAGAATCACAGAATCATTTAGGTTGGAAAAGACCTTTTGTTAGTCCAATTGTTAACACTGCCAGGTCCACCACTAGGCCATGTCCCTAAATGCCACATCTATATGTCTTTCAAATACCACCACTTCCTTGGGCAGCTCATCAACTGTGTTTGTGAAGAAATTTTTCCTAATACCCAACCTAAACCTCCTTGGCACAACTTGAAGCCATTTGCTCCTGTTCTATCTACCTGTGCTGGTTTAAAAGTAAACCAGCAAGTGAAATGAACCCAACTCAAGAGAGATTACAAGTCAGAGTTAACAGTTTATTAAAAAGATTATAATAAATGCACTGATACAGAGAAAACTGTTTTTAACCCCCAAGGACAGATGTATAACCAAGCCCCTTGGGACAAGAAGAAACAGTGTTTGTTAGCCCCTGTGGTGAGAAAAGCCCTGATGGCTAACAATCTGCCACAGGTGTCCCCTGGTCCCATTTGGTGCCTCCCACTGGGAAACTCATCAAGAAACACATTGTCTATGCAAATGCTGTTGTTACCCTGTATCTGACCAGAACCACTGCTTTGTGCCCACCAGTGACAAGCAGCACAAGAAAATGTGGAATTTTGTCTAATACAGATGCTGTGCCTACTCTCAGTTCTTCTTTTGTTTGAAGCCTGAGTATATAGTACGTTTGCAGTGAGCATCATGGTGTTTTTCTACCACTAGGCTGTTCCTGTCCTTCCTTCCTTTTAATCCCCATGTACTTAAATAGCTTAGTAGGCCTTTGACCCAGGACAGGTAGCACAGCTGCAATATGCAGTGGTCCATTTGCTTCGTATAATGAATTTGGAAAACAAGTGATATTTGCATGAAACTCATCAGTTCTTAATTATTACTTTGATACTTTTCTTCGTTGTCCCATTTCAAGATTGCCACATTTGCCCATGATTTCATGTTGAACAAATTCCAGCTAGAACTGTGATGATTCTCCTCTGTTAACACAGCATATGCAAACTAGAATTTTGTAATAAGCTATTTCATATTTACTTCAGTGTGATTAACTAAAGATTATCTCTTTGAATGTGTTTTCAGAGTAATAGTTGGTACATCATATTTTAAAACTCTTCTTCAGGGCAATGTGTGTAATGGTATATATTTGGGTTGTGGCAGATTTGCGGCCACACAGAGCATAGTTAAACATCATTGAGAGGAAAATCTTGACTGCCAAGTAAAGCAGCATTATCAATTTCCTCTCTCCTGCATTGAAAGAGACAGGGGGAACAGACAGTGTAGGGCTTCCTGATATGTTTTAAGAAAGCCTGGGATTCATTTCCCCACCCTTCCTTCCTATTAGCTGTTTGTTAACTCCCAGGAAGATTCAGGATTTTCTTGTGAGACCTCTCTGCTCACGTATTCTGGAAACGGGCTCTGCCTTTGTGGAGCTCAGTGCTCACTTTTGTGCAGATACAGAGAGAGGAAGAGGAGTTGTATTGGTGATGAGAGTCTGACTTCAGGCAAGAGAACTGAAGAGGAGTTTCTAATTGACAACATTGTATTCACAAAGGTATTTTCTTTTAATTTTCTGGCATGAACACACCAGTTGCCCCTGAGGAATACTGGGTGTTTGAGAGACAGAATCAGGAAACACAGCAATTGTCAGTATGAGATTTCTGCCCTCGGAGTGCCAAGTTGTGAACTTGCAAGCAAGACCATAAAGTCAAAAGAAAGACATTCAACTTGCCCTTCTTCAGGAGAAACTTCTCATGTTTCTTTGCCACTGCTGAAGATCCCTCACATTAAAGAGAAGGATGTGAAGACAGAGGTTGTAGTACCAGCTACTTGGGGCAAGCAGTGGTTGGATCTCCGTGTGCTGCTGGACTGCACTAACAAACTGGACGTTTTGTGGGGGCTTTTCTTCATCCAAAACAGGGCAGGGCTGTCAATTTGACTCTAGTTATTTTGGATAAAACACCAAAAAGAGACAGTTTCACAGATTTTTTTTAATTTCACGTGCTCATCTGACCTGCTTACGTGAGAAGCTGTGCCTTCTTTATTCACAGTAATCACATGGAGAGTAAATGGCAAGCTGTGGCAAGATGTCCTGTGTGCTGGGTGCAGCACGCTAGGAACTGAGAGGGCCTTGCAATTTTGTGCAGAAACAGTCTTGGCATTTTCAGTTAATTAAGTGCAACCGATTTTTCTTCTTCCTTTCCAGTAAAACCAGGTGTTGGTTCCTGAGGAAAACCACAGTGCAATACAAATAATTGCACTGCAGCTGTTTCCAGGTCTTAAAATCTGCACATTTTTTAATCATTTTTTGGTAGCATTTGAATTTGTCGAATAAGTTTCACGTTCCATCGACATTTAAAAAAAAAATTAGAGTATCTTTCTAGAAGTGTTAATTCTGAAGAGCAGATTTTTTTATTTCCTTTACCGATTAGCTTGGTGAAGATACACCCATGTCTCAACGCCGTTTTTTAAGAGAAAGACATGAAAGTCATTTTAGGATTCTACCAAGATTCTTCCAAATCCTTCATGGCAGACGGCACTCAAGAAATAACCCGCATCAAATATGCTCTGGTGAGATGAATGTATACGTGATTCTACAGTGTGATGCATGTGTATGTAGAATGTTGCACTTAAATTTGAGCAGCATGTGAGTCGAAAGGAGCAGTAATTAGCCTAGGATGTGTATTGCTGATTTTCTCAACTGATGACTCTTGCAGGAACAAGTATTGTTTCTGAAAGTTGCTGTAGGGATCCAGCAACTATTACAGTTAAAAAATATATATCCTTGTCAATATGAGGTATTGCTCGTAATAAAGATTACTCTCTGTCAGCAGTACTTACTGGAAAAAAACTTTATATCTTATTTTTCCTCACAATTCCAGGTGTATGACAGTATCTAGCACAGATTTGAATGCTTTACACCAGCCTTCCTTTTATATTCTGGAAGAATGTCACTGATTGTTCCTCTCCTAAAAAATACAATTAACTACACCAAAAAAAATTATTTTTAACTGTATTCAAAAAATCAAGAAGACTCTGCTCTCTAAATTTTAAATTTAAATTTAAATTTTTAAATTTAGGACTTGCCACCACTTGCTCAATCTCAAAGTCTGTTTCATACAGTATGTGGTGTAATAAAATGTTAATGTGACTGATAATGATACAATCCTTGTGTTTAGAAAAGCTACATTTTGGGGTTTATTTCTCTGAAAAAAGTTAACCCTGACTGTCTAAGATAGGCTGAATTACAATTTTTCAATAATTAATTAAAACTTTTTTGGCTTTTTTATGCATAGCAAGCTATTGTGGTCTTTAAAAACAAAAAAAATTACTTTTTTGTTTCTTTTTACATTAATTTGAAAATTGAAATCAACTTAAGCTAAGCTACCTTAGTTAACTTTCAAAACTTTCCAATATTTCTTTCTTTAATATTAATATGTACTGTTAGGAAAAAAAATTGAGAAGAGAAAAAGGCCTCTCTGGCGGTGATTCATTTTTCTCACACCTTCATTTGTACTGTGCTCACCAAGTCTTTCATCATCTACTGGGTTTAGAATTAAAATTGTAAGGAGTTTTTTTGTAAACTTCATTTATAACCTTTGAAACATAAAGATTTCATCTTTCCTGATTTACAAGTTATTCATGAGGCCAAGGCTTGGTACTTTTAGGGGTACTAACTAGTAAATTATAAGGAGTTAACATTTAACATTCAGCTCAGAATAAAAAGTTTTTATGTTAACTGCTGTTAACCACAGTAAATAAGAATTTAGAAAAATTTAGTAATATTTTAACCACATGGGATGCAGAGTTTGCAAAGCAAAGCAAAACAAGATCTCCTGTAATTTGAGTCTTATTTTTGTGTAGCATTCAACCATCACTTGGTAGCATTCACACTGCAGTCAAGTCCTAACTGTAGCCATAAAAGCCATCCCTTTCACCAAATATTTTATAATATTTTTGTTTTTATGAGTTTCAGGCCCTCTGGCCATTCATTAATGGATTGGAGCTAATTCCAAGTATAGGCAAAGCTTGACTACGTAGGAGAAAACCACAAATTTATTCTATTGAACACATTCTAACATAGTTTTCCTAATTTACTTTAGACTAAGCTCCTTAATATAAATCTTGTAATGTCACACAGTCATCTTTTACTTACAGGTTCCTTTCACTATATATAAGTGTGTGTATAGTCAGAAAATAGTACGTTTCTCTAGGAAGTTGTCTGTTCTGTCTCCCACCCCTTTTTATTATTATTGCAAAACTCCTTTTGATCGTGTTGCAGCCTTTTCTGTTTGAAGTCTTCAAGTATGCAAAAATTCTGTTTCCTTTCCTTCCTGTTACCCATTTTATGTTGACATTAGGAAAGCAATTATATGCTTTTAATGTTAACCTTATATATCCAGTAAGAATTATTCAATTGTTTTGGTCAAAGCTGTTTTATGGCCTTTTTGGACTGATAGGACTTTTCACACCTTGCTCTTGGCAAACCTCAGCTTTCAGTGGCACTTTCAGACCAAATGTTCCACACAAGGTGGATCGAAGTTTTAGAGTGCAGAAGGGAAGAGGTGCTCCTGCCTGGGAACATTTCTGTCCTGTAGCTACACTGAGTGAAATTACAATTTTTTGGCAGGAATGTATTCCTCAAGTAAATGTGCTTGTGGTTCTGTGAATCCCATGATGTATTCGCCTTTCTTCTCCTCGTGACAAAGTTGAGCCACCCTGTCTTGTTGTCCCAGGTCTCACAAAGCTTTGTTCTCTCTTCATTAACATCTCTGGAAATTGCTGAGAGCATGTTTGCTTTGATGTCGCTTCATCCTTTCCCTGCATGTTAAAATCTTTACTATAGAATATAGTAATCTTTAACTGAACAATAAATATTCTAGTTCATATATTGATTTTGCATTATCTTATTTACCTTAATAAGGGAAGCTGGGCTTGATTCCAGAGTCATCATTACTTCATCAAAGCCACCTCTGTTTTATTTTTGTTTTAACAAAGCAGACTTTATTTCCTGCAGCTCATGGACGGTTGGGTCTGTCCTCCTTGGCCTAACCCTCACTGCGCCGTTCCCTGCAGGTGTCTTGTGCTCAGGGCAGGATGTGTTGCCTTTATCCGCTCACCCTGGTTGAGCCCTGGCTCTGATGACACTTGTTCTTTGGAATGCAGAGGTTTGGGACCAGCTGCCACGTGGCCTCTCCTGCCTGGGCAGGCAGGACCCAGGCTGGTACAGCCAGGCTTGTGTGTGGCAGCATCGTGTTTTTGGAATCTGTTGCTGAACTGTGTCTCTTCTGTGTGCTTCTGCATCTCTGACTGCAAGCAAGTGGGGCAGCAGTTGTGGATTTGTGGAGGATTTCAGCTCTGGAAAGCTGTGGTTCCGAGCAGTCTTCTGTGGGGACACTTGTGTCCCATCAGCAGGGGAGATTTCCCAGGGTGCTGAATTGCTGTGGCCCTTTGTGGTGGGCTTCCTGGCACAGTGCTCATAGACCATCCTTTGAGATTCTCCCTCTTCTCGCTTTCTTTGAGCAAATGGGAACAGTAGGTCAGCTTGAACTGAGAGCTGTAAAACAAGTCTGGCAAGTAGAGACGCCAGAGACATCTGTCTTCAGTCTGTGCTGCACGTAGTATGGATGGGGAGTATCTTTGGAGGCATCCTGCAGTCTGCATCTTCTCACAGTGGATTCAGGTTGGTTTTCTGATGAAGATGACTGAAGCAGTTTGCTCTCATGTGTAGCTTTAGGTGTGTAATGAAGGGATAGGATGAGGAGACTGTCCGTGTCACAGGGTCCTGCCAAGACAAAGATGTTCTGCAAAAAGGTACAGGGAGGCAGCGCTGTAATGTGGGTGTCTAATAGTAATAGGCTTCTGTAGTAAAGGAGTCAGATAACCTGAATAATCCACAACAAAGAGTGAAGAAGAGTCTAGAAGAAGAGCACCTTTGCATCTTCTGGGTCAGCGGAGGGGATGGAGATGTGGTACATCTTCTGGAGTTGTATGAATATTTCTGTTAGAGATTGGTCATTCCTGTATGGGGAGAGGGAGTTAGCTTACAGACAGGCTAGCAAGATGTGTGGATGCAGAAAATGTCAGACTGACCACACGAATATAGCAGAAATTCTATTTTAGTACCTGAAGACTTCAGTGTACCTGAAGGCTTCGATGTAGCCAAAGCCTGCCTGGAGCCTGTGCAAACACTGACATTTCTGGTCGGTGTTCAAGTCTGCCATGACAATTTTATTACTGTTAGTCCTGGCACTGGATAGGTCCAGGCATGTAAGGCTGTGTTTTCCGTTTGCTGCATTCACATTTTTGTTTGCTAGTTGGATAAATGTGTTGAAAATGGATTCATTTGAGAATTTGGGCTTCAGTGCTTGAGACTTTCATTACATGTCCTGCTTGAAATGCGCTTGCAATTTTTCCGTCAGAAAGATAGAGAAGAGAATTGGGTGTGAATCCGTAGCAGAGGTGACAAACTTTACTTGTGAGTGAGCAATTCAATACGATTAGTTCCAGATAGTATGGTGAATATCTGCATGAAAAACAGTTTGCTTTGCCTTGCTAAAGCCTAACACGAGTGAAAATATGCTTAGGGCTTATGCCTATGCTTAGATTTACTGTATGAGACACTGGGTATATCAGCAGTCTGTAAATATTCAGGGTGGGGACACGAGGGGAGAACACTATAATTAAAGAGATAATTACAAGAACAATGGCATTAGTGAAGGAAAATATATTTGTAAAGTCATCTTGTGCCACCTGTTGCATTTATGGAACAAAGTTCAGTTAATAGGAAAGCTCTTACCTTCTCAGGGTAGTTTGTTCTGAGCAGGGGAAGAGAAAAGTGGACCTTCTTCTTCTCTGATGATGAATCAGAGAGGAATTTCAGTAGCAGAAATGAAGAGCTATTATTTTTTCTCAGAATGGTGTTCATGGCTGGACTCTGTAGCGCAGGGTAAGTTGGCTTAACTTTATAATAGTTCTGAGGTCTTGTAAATGTAAACAGACCTGTGTAGTCTGTTAAGTCAGGGGTGTGTAAGCTGTGTGGCTTGGGACCGCGTTCTTGGAAGAGTTTTGAACATGTTTTACGTATGCCAAAAAGGCATGCATTTCAGGAGTCTTAATATAAATTTTGCTTGCTCACTGATTCTTGTAAATACACACTGTTCACTGAATACACATCACTGGGAGAGTGTGTGTTGTGGATGGGAGTGTTTGGGTTTTATTTTAAGAACTTCTTCCAAAGGAAGTAAAATATTAGATATTTTAGGTTCTAAATTTTCACTTACGGTTTTTATAGACCTTTCTTTCCTCTCAAATAGCACACCCCAAACTAGTTACCATTAAGTACATCTGTGGTGTACTTAAATTCAGTGATTTATTGGGCTCAGACAAGTTACTCAGTGAAAAGTGAACACATCAGCAAAACAGGTCACAGCTGACATCCTTCCAAAGAAGAAGTTCCCAAGCAGTATGTCCATCAAAAGTGAATTATTTCTTTCTTCAAATAATTTTCAGACCATTATCATACAATTTAATAGCAACATGTTCAGTATATGTTTTTCTGCTTTTTTTTTTGTAATTTAAAAGGCTTTTTTCTTAAAAAGTAAAAGTGTAGGAAATGCATGATTTGAGAAGAGTATTTTACAATCACATTAAGATGCATGCTTTGATGGAAAGTAGACATATCTAACAAGAATTACATTATCAGGAGATTTTTGAGATGGTTCCACTCAAGATTCCTGAAATGGCTTATTATTTATCATTTCTTGCATTGAAAAGTGATTTGAATACAATTATAATATTTTAAATTACTCTGTTGTAAAAGTTACTGTTTTAAAATTTTTGGTGCCCTAATTTGGAGAGAAGAATGTTACTTCTCTAGCTGTGTGCATAACAAAGGAATATGTAGGTTCTGGGATACTGATACACAGACCACCACTTTTATTTTCCTGGATGATGATTCTTCCAAGAAAGCAAGGGCTTTAAAGAGTCTTTCTAATGAGCAAGAGACATGCACAGAATTAGGGGCAATCCAAGAGCTTGCTTCTAGGTTCCTTTTCCAGTAGATCCACACTGATTGAACTCCATGAGCCTGTTCCCTTGCCCCTTGGACCTCCTCAGCCTCTGCCTGTGATCTTCTCTTTTTCCCTTTTTGCTAAGATTTAGGCTGTCTGTGAGTTTTCTTACAGGGAACAGACCTTTTCTAAAGGTTGTTTGTGACATTAAGGGTCGCATGTGTGAATGGAAAGACAAAATGTGAAAAATAGTTACTTCGATACACGCAAAATAAATCCTCACAAAACACAATCTGACTGTGTCTGTGATGCTCGAAATGGGGAAAAAACATCTTCCTGTGCATTAGTACTGTCTGAAAAGCCCATTTAATTAGAGACACTAGCATATACGACATTAATGTCATAATAGGCAGTGAGCTAGTAGGAATTTGTATTTTTTCTGCTCTCATGGCCGCTGAAGAATATTTGAAAAAAATAATGCAATAGTGAAAAAAAGAACTTAGAGTTTCCCTGATCAGTAATCTGAGAGACTTTGCTTCAATAATTTAGAGAAAAATTACTTCCTTTTCTTATAACATACTTCTACTTTTCCACATAGAGAATTGTCAACAAGTATATTTGCTCTCTGGGCAGAACCAGTCCTGGAGCCAGGATGTAGCTTTATTTACACCCTTTATCTTCTTTATTGTTCTTTCAAGAAATTACTATTCTCATGTGCTCTTGCAATCTGTTTAGCTCTCCTGAAGTCATGCTTAACAAGACGGTTTGCACTACTTCCTCTTACTGTGTATGCTTACAGTGTTTAATGAAATCCCACATGATCTCCAAATTAACCTCAAAGGTTAAGCTAACCTGAAAAGGTTGAACACACATGGCCTCGTGGTGAAGCACACTAAGTCAAAAGGATCAAAGTTTACTGTAAAATTTCCAGCACTTCCTGATTGAAGCTGGCTCTTGTATTTACTTATTTATTTTATCTTGTTTCAGAACCACTATGTCTTCTTCCAAAGCAGGAAGCAAAGATCAGTGCAACTTTAATGTTTCATTTCTTGCTCAGTGATTTAAAAAACACCCCAAAAGAGATTTTATTTTAGTCACCAGTTTATCCAACCTCACACACTGTTTCTGTTTCTTGTACTTTGACTTGAGCATGGCATGAAACCTTTCTCAGTCTTGTTGGTTGGTGTTTTTTCTGAAAATAATGGCTAAGAGCTGCTTACAGTCTTAGTTTTCATATTTACTTACTCTTCAGCAGTCTTTGGTGTCACTGACTGTGAGTTTGTCAACTTGCACACAATTCAGGATGAGAGACCAGGCCGTTGAATAAGTTCATTCTTCCCTTTTGGAACGAGGCCAAAAGAACTAACTGAAGGACATGGGAATCTTCTGTAGGGGCTGCTTCTTCTCCCTTCTCATCCCCACGTGGAAAAAAAATGAGATTTTTCCCAGCTGCACTGCTATCAGCATGCAGTGAGTTTCGGTCTCGTTTTAATCAGTCCTACGTATTTTAATCAGACTTACACTTATTTGTAATTTCAAAGTTTCTAGTCAGTTCTGGAACTTCTGTAAATAGAGGTCAAAAAAAATGTGAGTCCAGGGAGTGAGCTAGAAGACCTTGAAGGGCTCAGTGGGGGTGGCTTGCAGTTGTCTTTTAGTAAAGAGTTTTTTCCTTTTAACAAACACATAGCAGTGGGGCAATTGGGAGAGAGTGACTCTATAATTTCAGATGTGAGTGGTTAGTCAAGAGTATACTTTTATAAAAAAATGTGTCTAGTAAAATTCTGGTGACAATTTATCTTATTGTCCTGAATTATAATAACTCTTGTGATTTGTGAATTCCCTACAGTAATCTTAATCTTGACAGGGCTGTATTCTGAAAATCATTGGGAGTTTCAGATGGACAGTCCTAACATAGTTTCTTAGTTGTATTAGTGATGAGTAATTCTCTGAATGATTCCCTCTTTTACTTTATTTATCTGAGAAATCACTTTAGAAGTCTCCACAGTATGTGGCCTATAATTTATATGATTCTATGTCAGAGGACTAGCTGAAGAACTCATTTATCTGTGTCCTTTTGCTTTTGGGGAAGGAACTACTTGCTTTTCAGGCTTTTATTTGAAGGAAGGATGCAATATATATTTCCTTACTTTTTTTCTTCTAGGTGAAAGATAAGATTTCATGAAACACAAGCAACTTGTTTCACTCAGTAAGTCTGTGGAGCAGAATTACTATTTAATTCCTAAGCCTTCATGATTAAAAAATAAGTATTTTCTCTGTTTTAGCCAAAGACTTATGTAATACTTACCCTCTTTGGTGGATTTCAAACGTGTATATGAGAACATGGATAAGGATCAGTAGGTTGTTTTTAAAGAGAGCTAGTATGTGAAACAAAGAATTCAAGATGCTGCCTCTATCCTTTTACGTTAGAGAAATTCTGCCTTTCCAATACTGCTTGTTATGGGTGGATTTTGGAAACAGAAACATGTCCTTCTAGAGAGCCCCAAACCACACAGCTCTCCTTCAACTCTCCTTTCAAACTCTGTGGCTTCTACTATCTGTATCACTGGGACTCCAGTAGTGTCTTCAGACATTTTATGTTGACTGTGCATGGGGGGCACAGGTGATGCTTTGTGGTCTGTCTGTGTCAGCTGCCACAATGGCCATCAGAAACTGTTCAAGGACTTCAGGTGCAAGTACAGGTGGTGTCTACTCTCTTCTTCAGTATAAACCTTTCACCTTTTGGTTGATAACATTTGACCTTGGTTTTTTTCTCTGATTTTTTTCTGACTTCCAGCTATTGAAAATTTTGTTCTTTGTCTGCAAGGTAAGTTGCAATAATAATTTTTGCAGATGTTGTCATGTGCCTTTATAGTTATTTTAGGGATCAATTCCTCAGGGGAAAAAAAAAATCAAGATTCCAGGGAGTTTTGAGTGTTTTCCTGTTTAATTGGAAGTTATTTCATAATTGAGAAGCAAAACTTTTTTATGTTGATAAAGTGAAAACATTTTATACTATGCTTTTCTTAAAGAAATGTATGATCTTTTTTACTTGAATTAGCTAAGATATAACTATCTCCAGGTGCATGTGCTGAATAGTGACAAAGAGTGCTATCTTAATATTTCATGAAGACACCCCGTTTGACCAAATGAAGGATATACATGGCTCATACACTGATGTACACAATGTCATCAGGCAGAAGAGATATCCGAGAAATAAAACAGAGGTTCAGTCATCTTTTAACTCAAGCAGCAAGACAAAATGTGTATTTAAGATAGCCTGGTGGGAGATTGCTTTTTTTCCTGAGCGTGACTGGAACTTTTAAAATTCATCTTGTCAAACAAAAAGACTAACATTGTTTGTCATTTGAGAGAGGAGCTGCATTGGCTCAGGTTACTGGCTGTACAGTGCTTCTTAAGTGTTGTATGAACCACCGAGGCTCAAACACACAGAATGATGTAAATGGAAGTTGGATACATCAGCCAAAAAGTGGGACCCTCAGAGTCCTGGCTTGGTCTTTTGGGTCTTTAGGTATCACTGCGTGGTGAGTACAATTTTCACAGTGCTCAATAATAACCCTCTGGGAACGCCAGATATGCCACCTTGAAATGCAGTGGCGTCCTTAAACCAAGGAGATCCTCTGTCTGCGTCCCATAAAGTGTTCTGTTTACCATGATCCAAGCAGGAGTAACATGCACCCACAATTCAGCACAAAACCAATCTCTGCTGCCATTTTCACTGAAAGCATTAGAGGAGGTTTGATGGTACCAACCTTTACTATTAAAACTTAAAGCCACAAGAACTGTCTTAGTAGCTCCCAACAAAGCCTGTTTCTTTGCTAAAGAGGACTTGGGGTTTTAGCCCAGCTCTTGGAATTTCTTTCTATATTCAATTTTCTAAATACAGATCAGACAGTATGCAGAGAACTTGACTCGTGTTGGAAAAATTTGTAATGAACCTTCAGGTTTTGAGGTGTGAGGAGGTATTTTTGAGGATCATGCCCTTGGACTGAGGTAACAGCTTTCTCCCTGAAAGTGCCTAAGCCACTGTTTGGCAGTGAATTTAGTGTAGTGCCTAAACACCTGGAATTTCTATGGGGATTTGAGGTTAAAGATCTTACAGTTACAAGAGTTATAGATCCTCCACATGGTATTTTCCATTCTGGCATGCTCTCAGTATAAAAAAGAGAAATTATATTCCCAAGCGTGTTTTATCAGATGCATTTTTGGCCGTTTGCCCAGTTTCAGGTCACCTCAGTTTACCTGCTTCACTGTTACAAAGTAACCCTGCACATTTTTTGGGAACAAGGAGTCACAAACAGAGTAATAACAGCTTTTTTTTACACATTACACTGCTTCCTTCTCTTGCTTATAAAAAAATGCTGTCATTATTGTTTCCATTTAAACAATGAGAATGCTCTGTCCTCTCTCCCTGTCCCAGCACACACCAACCTCAAACCCTTGGGATCCACAGGACTTTTATGGATGCTCTGCAGCACACTGCTGCCCCCAAGTCTCCTCACCAAACAATGGGCTTGTTCACTCTTGAATAGTTGAAATTTTTAAAAACTATTTCCTCTATGTGAACATGTTTATTTTAGAAAGGAAAAAACAGAGGTTGCTGGGGTTACCTGCACACAGAAGCAGTGCTTCAGAGAGAGTAAACATGTTTTAGAGCACAATGCCAACAGTTAAGCGAGGGGAGGCAATATGATATGAAATAATATCAGAACAGAGAAAACATGACAAAATAGGTTTTGGGTTACAGTTTGCCAAACTGGGGAGCACACCAGGAATATACTGATTAGCTGCTAATCTGTGCTGTTGCATGGGAGGCAGTAAATTCAGTGGAATTGCTGGCACAGACAGGGACAGGATTGCATCAGGACTGAGTCTGTTTCTCAGTGTTTAAGCTTCAGAAGAAACTTTGGTTATTGGTTTATTGCACAGCTATAAACTGTCTGAAGACCTTCTTGCAAGAGTAGTGTTTGCACAAGCTCTTATCAGCCAACTGGTGGTGGCTGCACCTGTGAACCTTTAAATGCCTGTGAATGCAGCCCAGCTGGGATGGCTGAAGCTAAATACCAGTCAGCTGCCAGGAGGTGCCAGGTGGATGCACGCTGCTATTTTGGGCAAGCTGATGATAGAGTTGTGAGTCTTTTTCTTCCGCTCAGGTAGAATGAGAGCTTCTTCCTTCTTGCCTGAAGAAGAGAACATGAAATAAGCTTAATGAAGTCATGTTTTTTTGGTGTTGGTTTGTGGAGACTAACATGCTTACATGGTGTTACTTATTTGTAGCTGAGCTGCTTTTTCCTTTACTAGTTAATGAACTAGGGTGATTAAAAAGGTGTGCATTGGGGTTTTTCTCTGCTCAAAGGAATGATATGCAGCTAATGATAGGGAGTTGAATGTATGTTAAATATGTGAGCTACATCAAATTTGTTCATAGTGCAGGAAAAGAAATTCTAATGAAGAGAACGCCCTGAGAGCTGATAGAAAACATTTCCAGAATCTCAGGATGGGGAAAAAATGGAATATTTTGGGGCGGGTGGAAACTAAATGCATTTTTTGCGGAGGCAACGAGAAGAGCAGAAAGAATGGCCGGGGGTTATGTCTCTGTTGTTGCTTACTGCTGTGAGATTCATGGGCATTAGTTCAGCTGCTGCATATGTCAGACCAAGTGGAATTTGCTCTTTGGCATTTGTTTCATCCTTCTTTGCATCTTCTTCTCCTTAAGGAAAGGAGAAGAAATATAAAACTGCTTCAAAAGCTTTTTGGGATTAAAGTGTTCTCCCAGAACTGCAAAAGGGGGAGACACTTCGCAAGTATTGCTTTCTGTTAATTGCAAAATCCTAATTTGTGGAACTTAGGAGGTTGATGTGGTGGGTTGCCAACTTTTTATAGTTCTTTCCTAATGGTTTGGAATATTACATCTCTTACACGGCTGGTGCATCTGTTTTTGTTGTTGCTCATCTTAAAATAGTGTGAAGGTTTTTGAGGTGTACTGAAAAAGCCGGCCTCCCAAAATGAGAGGTTAAATGCTGATAAACCTCCCTTGGCAGAGGCGGGGCTTTGTTGTTTTAATTCACAACCCTGCCTGAGCTGTCACACCTAGGCCAAAAGTAAATACAGTACCAGGGCAAGTAGCAGCCTTTAATGTGGAAAATGAAGGTAATGCTGCTGTTAAAGAGCTTGGTCTCTGTACTGCTTTCCTGAGTGGGTCAGGAAGCATCCCAGAAAACTGGAAAAGAAGGAAAAGGTCTTCTTTAGGCTGATTAATATCTCAGGAACTGGCTGCTTTTTCAATCAGGTAAGCGTGTAGGCTTCCTGTTTGCTTCCCAGAGACTGGAAACAGGACACAGTTACGGCTGCTATGCTGCAGTTGTTTATGGATGTTACAACAGCTCTTTGCAGGGTTAGGTTTTTTTTTTTTTTTAATTTATTTTGAAATTTATTTTAATTTATTTTAAAAATTCTGCATCTGCAAAGAAAAAGGTCAGGTGTGATTGTACGTCATGTCCACAGAGAGCACCCCACGTGGGCTTTGTTTCTTCTCCGCTGACTTAATCTAAACAAGAATATCATGCTGCTAAGCACAAGGGATAAGATATTTTATTCTCTCGTTGCAGTGAGACTTTCTTTCTCAGAAGTTAATTTCTGTTGAGAACCTGAAGCAGTTCTGGTTGCCTTTTCAGAAGAAACTAGTGTGTTTTCTGCTTTTTTTCTTTTTGATCAGTGGAAAATGAGCTTTGGTTGTTCTTTGTTGGTGTTAAGTCTCTTCTTTTCTTGAGGAAACTGTGGAGCTTGTTGAAGTCCAGGAGGGTGAAAGGATTGACAAAGGGAGAAACTGAGATACTGTTTTGGAAACCTTTAAGGAGTTTGAGGATTGCTCAATGTGCTTGCGTGGATTTTTTCACACTCTTCCCATGTGTGGGGACTGGGTGGGTTGCACAGCTTGCTGCAATATGCATACCTTGGCTACAAAAATTTCAAGTTACAAGTCAAAATCAAAACTGCCTTGGTAAATGAGAAGGCAGTGGCATTTTTTTTCTACCAATTATGTGGGTTTTGCTGTTTTGAAGTGTAACCTCACAATAACGTGGGCCAGATTTATGCAGTCTAAGGACTTATAATTGAGGGCCAATTCTGAAGAATTTTGCCTATACTTGCCAATCTACAATGACAAATAACTGATATGGTCTCATAACCAGATTTTTTTAAAATGCATTTGGAACTATGAATAATCCTCCACTACTGAAATATTTTAATCAACTTGTCCAAACCTACCCCAAATAATTATTTCAGAGATGTGATAGAATGAATAAGGTTTTTTCTCCTAATTTTACCACGGATCAAAACCAGGTTGCTCTTCTCATCTCTTCTCTCTGTCCTGTGTTCTCTTTAGGGATTTTTTGGGAATGAAGATTTCTGCAAACTTTTATTTTCCTTCCTTTGGAATAAAATTTTGCAAGCTTTGTCTGTGTTTGTCAGTGTTACAGGAGTATCTGATATTTTTGTTGGAACCGGTTCTCCCACAACTTTTGACCTGAAAGATTTTCTGCTTCCTGATTATCTTGTTCATCTGGAAAAAAATGATTCTGTGTATTTCTAGGGTCATAAAAAAGGTTTCCTATTGGTGACAAAGTTTTATATTTTGACCATAAATATAGTTGTGAGTGTGGCACAACACTTAATTTGTTGTAATGGTCCCTTTTGGATTTCCTTACTTTTTGAAGCAATGTTCTTATTAATGTATGTGTCTCAGAATACATAATAAAACTGTTTTTCCTTTCCTGAGTTAAATTGCTGTGCTGCTTTTATCATGTGTTTCTGTTCTTATTACTTACTGTTGGGTTCTCCTTTCTGCTGCCACTAAACTCCACAGCCTTTTTTTTCTCCTCCTTCACTTGGTCTTTTAATCCCACTGCTGATATAAAAATACATCTCATCTTCTTCACTTTTCTAAATTTTAGTCTTACCTTCAGTCTAACTTCAGCAGTGATTCGGTTTCCATCTTTAGTTATGGTTTTCAGTTCTTATCAGGCTGCGATCTCCCATCTCTGAGTTTTGAACACCACTGCAGACACCTTCAGCCCCAAGCCAGGAGTTCTCTTCTCCTCACCCCAGTGCTGCCTGAGTAGCAGCATCCCTCTGCAGGCACTGCTGTACTGAGTATCACTGCAGTTTGTGAAGTTAAAAAGGTCACTTCCATTTCTCTGTTGGCTTTACAGCTGTGGACAGTCAGAGCTGTCACTAAATACTGCAGGATAAAGTGTTTTACTACTAACTCATGTGTGATTAAATTCAATCCGAAGACAAATCCAGTGTTTGTGTCTCTGTGAAACAAGAAACCTTGATAAATCCTGCAGCACAGCCAAGGAGAGCCCTAATACTTATGGGAGAGGTTGTTTAGAGAGGATATGTAAACAAAAAAATATAAAGTGATTAAAGCTCAGTTCTCAGAACACCAGAAAGATATAATTTTTAAATTACAAATTGAAACTGGTGTGTGGTAACTGTGTTCAGTGGTCAGGCTTCTATCATGGTTTTGGGGAAGGCTCCTAGGTGTAGTCATGAGGTCACAGAAGTACCATCCTTGATTGGGCATTACGCTGCCTTAAAAATTACTGACATGTTCTTTTGCTTTTTGTTTTACTTTTCAGATACCTGGTGTAAGGCATGTGTAATCTTCAAAACGTTGAGATTTAGTTTTGTCTTAAGTGCAAAGTGTACTTTCAACATGGAATTTTTCAGCAGCTCTCCTTATGTTTCTTCCTGGCATTGTCTTTTTCAAAGGTACCACAGGGTTCAGCCTTCTCATTAAACAGCATCCTTTCCTTTTAAGCACTCTAGAAACTATTGGTATTACCAGCATGCTTATTTTCAATGATAAGTGTATCTTTCTTCATGGATGGCAGTTTTTATTGCCTTTTTTTAAGCAGTTTCAAAGTGGGTTAGTTTTGTTGCTATGTGAATATTTAACTAACTGCTTAGTATAATGGATTTGTACCAACACATATGTTTGTGTGTGCATGTATGTATTATGTGTGTATAAACTTATTTTAATCCTTGAAATCTTCTGAAGTAAACCGGACAAAATTGGAAATTTTGAATGCTTGATGACTTCAAAAAGAATGAAACCTTTTCTGCATTCATTCTTTGGAAAAAACATCAAGAAGGATTAGAAGGAGAAAATGAATAGGGCTTTTAAATAGTTTAGTATTTATCTAGATCAACTAGATGCCAAGAGATTATGCATCAAATTGCTTAACATCTTCAAAACTCCACACAATTATAAGTTCTGCAGCCACAAGTGTGAGTTGGGTGTATTTTGCTAGGGGTTTTTTTGAGAGAGTATACATTTAGATTATGCTAAAGATGATCCTATTAGGATAGCTTTTGTCATGCTGAATCCCACAAAGTGCCACATAATTTTATTGGTGTGCTTTTTTGCTAAGTACCACACCCCTGAAGGAAAAATATGTTTACTAATTATATTTCAATGTTGAACTTAACAAACTTTAATATCCTTTACCACAAATGTTGCCACCTTCATCCTGCACACTTGCACATGCTTTATAAAGCAGGTACAGTGTCTTGCATATTTAAACCACAGTCATAGCTTCCTTCTCTGGGTTTCATAAAATTAAGATGACATAGTCTTTTACCCTCAATTGACTTTGCATGCATCTTCAACAGCTTCTCCCACAACATTTTCCTCTGCTCTGCCGGCTGGAGCTTGTCATTCACAGCCCATGCTGAGGTGGGAGGGAGAGCTTAACCTGAGTGCAGAGCGTGAGCGGAGTTGAAATTAATTTATTTGCATTTATAAATATATACAATTATGCCCACACATTTTTTTTTCCAGAGAGCTGTTGCTCCTTCGTGTTTTGATAGAGTTAAATTTTGCACTAAAATCTTCTTGCTAACATGCATGCCCACATAGCACAATTTTCCCCTCTGGTTGTATTTCAAGCTGGATCACGGAGGCCAGGGAAGGGTTTTGTGCTTCAAGACCTTTGTTCTTTCTTGCTGCTGTTCTCTGAAGTGCACAGCAAGGAAATCAGGTATTATTACCAAGGGGCAAACGTTTCACCATGCACACACCCCAAAATAGATTGCTAAAATAAAAAGGCATTCGCTTACTGGCTGGAACCCTTTTTTCCCAGGAGAGTGTTTCACAGGAGCCCAGTTCAGATTTGTATGGAGATGGAACTACCAGGAAGAAAATCACCTTTGCCTGAAACACCCGTTATCCAAGCATGTGGGGTCAGTGTCCACAGAGACACTTTGTGGGGGTTTCTGTCCCTGCAGCACAGTCGGAGCAGGTTCCGAGTCTGCTCTACAGCTCAGGCTGAGCTCTCTGTACATACCATTTCTTCCCATGTGTTGTTAAGTGTAAGATCACTCTGGTCCCTAAAAGTGGGAGGCGAAGGTGTGTCTAGGTGGTTAATATTAAAGCACAGTGGGGTAGAAACATACATTCCTTCATTTTGGTGCTCTTAGCACAGTCATTATTACATCTTGATTGGTCCAGGAAAAAATGCATCCCTGGAAGTTGGATGGAGCTCCGAGCAACCTAGTTGAATGGTGTCCCTGTCCATGGCAGGAGGATTGGAACTAGATGGTCTTTAAGGTCCCTTCCAACCCAGGCGGTTCTATGATTCTAAAACTTACGTAACTATGGGCTTTGGAGATCTGAACGTGAGGAATGAGGAAGCTAAGTGGAAGCCTGGAGGATAACTATTCCATGTATGTGTTGCACTAGTCCAAGAAAACAAATTATTTTTAAACTAGTACTTGGTTTTCACCTGAATTACTTGTTTCACTGTTTCCTCTGCTCTGAAATCTGAGGGCAGAAGTTTGTTGAAGAGTGGTGGTCCACATTACATACAACATGAGTGGGCTCTGGGACAGGCAGTGTTGATTAATACAAGGGTTTATACTTCCTCTCTGCCTTGACAATGAGAAAAAGCACAGCCAACATGCTATAGGTCATTCTTTCTCCTCTTCTATATTCATGGGAGTTTTGGGTTGTTTTTTTTCTGGTTTGGTTTGGTTTTTTTAAGGAAGTAGCCAGCTTGCCAAAATACCAGGTTCCTGTGGCTTATTGATGGGTCTAGGTTGGGGTGATGTCTATCTTGAGAAGGGTGTAGTTCCTCTTTTGCTCAGTTTAATCTCTGGAGGAAGGCTCTAAACCTTCCTCTCTACATGTTTGGAAAGCACTCCCACACCTACTTTATCATCATTTATTATCAATCAGATAACAAGAGTTATATTTTCCTCACACTGTGCTGCAGGAGACAGCAAAATCCTGGCACTACTAGCAGACATATCCAAGCATATTACAGAGGGCTCTTAAATGGTTTATACCAGCTTGGTGCTGTTTAGTAAGAAGTTAGTATCATGCAAGTGTGCATACTTACAGATGGTATATGGATTTCTAGCTGCTCTGAGATTGTTCTTCCTGGATCCAAGTTGTAGCAGAGGAGCTAGAAATAAAATGCTATGAATTGTGATCTTTGGCTGAGGACTACAAGTCATGACACTGATCTAGGAGCCTGCACCTCTACCCAGCTGGTTAGGTGACAGTCCTGGGAAGGCAGGAGTACGAGCTTAGAGCCGAGACATAGATCCTGTTTCTGACATTGCAACAGATGCTGTTACCTGATCTAAGAGAGGTCACTTGCTCCATCTCAGCTTTCACATGTGTGAGTATTTACATGACTTGTGGGAGCGGTGTGAAGACTCATTCACTAATTTTGAACTCTCTGCAAAATCCAATATGCTAATGACATGTAAAATACAGAACAGTTAAGTAAAATATTTCTAAGGAGTGTTACTTCTTTGAAATCTACGTTATATAAAAACATCTGATATTACTTAAGAAACCATTGTGCTTTGATATAGTGTAAAATGTCATGGCTCCTAAACTGAAATTGAATTGAATAGCAGAATTGAAAATAAATTACTTTGATTATATTCTTCTGGTTACATTTTAATGTCATGCACTGAATAGAGTTGCTTATATAGATGGTATATTTATTATAATACATCCGACTGGTGTGGCATTATTAACAATTCCTGCCCCATGGTAGATGAGTGATGAGAACACAGATGTGGGGCACTTCAGAAAATAACCTCTGGTGTGGTCTGTGGGTGACTTGGGTTTGTTTGGGTTTGTTTTTATGGGATTGGTTGATGGCTGGGAGTGCTGAAGCAGAAACAGAGCCTTTTCCCATCTGCAAATGGGATTTTGTGAACAGATGTAACCATCAATTCAAGCTTTTTATCCTCATGTCCTCTTTCCTTGACCTCTCCTGTTGGGTGAGGGCTCTTATAACACTGTCAAATGAAAAAAAAACATTCCATTTCTTTTCATATGGTTGTTGCTATCACTCATGCTCATCGGTTCACTCTTTGTATTAGTGAGTCTGGATAACTAACCTCAAGTGTATTAATTAACAGGTAGTCTGTCACTGGACAATGACTTTAAAGGATCAAGTAAAGCAAGACAGCCCAGCATTCATACCTGAAAGATCATATGGAATACTTTTGTTCTAGTTGGTTTTGTAATTTGTTACCTTATTTCCCATTGTCTTATGAATAAGATTTCAAAGATTTTCAAAATATTTCAACTCACAAAGTAGAATACATGTCTTTTTGGCAGCCCCTGCTGCTTTAGGTAGGCTTTTTTATAGGGAACAGGTGCTTGATGAGTTTCCCATCAAGGAAAACAACCAGTTTGGTTCCACCAAAAACATGTCAATGAGAATTCCCTCACAAATAGGAAAAACTGAATGTATTTCTGGGGAGCTTTTTAGCCAGAGATTCATTGGAAAAAGGACATCTGGCCCTTGGGCAGTTAATTTCCCTGTGCGTAGGGGCGGGTGGTAGGAAAATATGATAATGATAGATTTACTGGACAATTTTTGTTAAAACTAGGGCTTTTAAAGGGAGGGGTTTTGACAAGGCACACTTAGGATTAATTTTTTAATACATTCTTACTCTGATAACATTTGAACAGGGCACGTGTTCATATTTAAAGCAAACAGCTTGCATATAATGCATGCCAGCACTTTATGCAGGAAGACAAGAAGTGGTAACCAGCAGCCAGCAAGCCCTTTGGAGACCTCTGAGCCTGCTGACAGGCACACTTGCTCTGCATGTAATTTGAAGAAAGGCATTGTGCCCCCGGTGGCTTGGCTTTGAGTGAAAGATGGAGTTTTGTGCTCTCATTTTGCACTGAAGACGAGCTCACAGATAAATAGGTCACTGTCCGCGGAACTGTTTTGCACTAAATCGATTAGAAGCAACATGACCTTAAGCCTGATCTCCTTGCTCTACAAAGATATTGCTGAATTGTGGCTTCTTCTGAAGAAAAGCACAGGTGTGTCTCTAGTATTTCAAATTTTCTTAGTTACTTGATTGCAGGTCAGGCAGGAACTTTGTTAGATCCCATTTTCCTCCGAAGGATAATGTTATGTGTTTTAGTACTAAAGCAGAGCTGTATTCTGATTGTGTACATTCATGTATAAATATAATTTATTGTTACATGTGTGTGTTTTCTGTCCTTGTGTAAATTTGCAGTGTATCCTTTTATTTGCAGATATATTTCTCAGTACAGCAGATATATCCACTAAATCTATTCCTGTATTTTACACGGAAGCTACTTTGTTGACTCACACCATGATTATGGTGATCAGAACTGCTAGTAAAGCTTACAAAGAGAATTTGCTGTTGCAGAGAGCTGTCCTGCTGTTCCTGCTGTACAGTGTGTTTTAATTTTCCATTCATTACATTTTGTGTGAATATCAGATACATAATGTCTCCTGATCCCTGTTGGAGGTAGGGAAAAAGCATAGTTTCTTTCACAGGATACAATTTGGCATCCCCTAGTTGTTAGTATAGGAGGGTAATCTAAAATGCATTATTTCTTGGATTCCTTCAGTCAGAGCTTTCTATAGAAGTGTTGTTTCTGTTAAGATGTAATGAAATAGTGAAGATATTATTTGCCGTTAATAGCGCAGCTACAGTCCATTGCAAACTGAAAGCATGTTTTGTGGAACAGGGACAAGCAAAAATTGCTTCCTTATTCTGGTGCCTGAATCCACGTTCCCAGTTCTGTTTTCTGCTTTTGGTATGCATGACTGTTGCAGAGGAGGACAGAGAAAGAGCACTGAGCCCATGGACTGGTGTCTAACCTTCCAGTGTTGTTGCTTTTGAAATGTCAGATTTAAATGAAACAGGTATGTAAAGGGTGGGTCTTCTAAATGAAGGGTGGGTCTTCTAAATGAAGGGTGGATCTTCTTACTAATCTTTAATTAGTATTACTAATTATCAACTTGCTAGTCTGAGTGCTTTGCTTCTCAAGTAGTGCTCGATGCTACTAGGGGTAATACTAAAATGCATGCTGCTTAGGGGGAATGAATGAAAGGTTTAAGAAAGGTGAAGATAACCGTATGGAAAGAGTGGAGGGATTAATCAGTCTGAGTAACCTTTGTTCTTTATGTGCATCATCATCTGTCCTGAAAGGGGAGGGGTGGATTTAGGAAACCACTGATTATTCTATAACATAGTGAATGTCTGTTTTAAACTGGAGACCCAGGGAGTGTTTTGTGTCAAATCATGGTGATGCATATGTAATCATGCCAGGACTACTTGTGTAAAGTGCTTGTTTTAAAATAGGGTGTTTTAATTTGTATTTGATTACTGAGAAATAAGGGAGCAGGGCTGCTTTTGTCAGCAATTGCCAAGGCTTGATTTTCATCTGTTGAGTACCACCAATTCTGTGGGCATGTTCAGTGTGCCAGAGATCACTTCTTTCTGGAGAACTGTTGAAAGATTTTGTGCTCAAAGTGGGCAAAAGGGTTGTCCAGTTCCCTGGTTCTGTTCTTTTGTCTTTCTCCTGAGCACTGCATGAGAATTTTTTTTGTGCCTACAGTCAGCAGAGGGGAGAGTTCTCAGATACCCATCTTTCCATTGTCAACTCTCTGAAAAATTCCAAGGAAAACAATGTCTCCTTGGAGAATTCTTATGTCAGTTTGTGTCCAGGAGTGAGGATAGAGGGATGGCAAAAAGGATGTACAAACTGGAAAGAGAGGATGGGTCTGCAATAAAAGCACAAGACTCAAGTCTCTGTTCTGCTTAAAGACTGTGCAGGTAGTTGTGAACAGTGTTGGTTCTGGTTTTCAGCATCCAAATACAGTTGTAAGCACCTCCTATCTTGTAGGTACATTACAAGGCAAAAGTTTCTAACACATTTTGGCTGTTGCAGTAGTGGGGTGTGGGAGCCAGTGCTGCCTGTCTGTGGCCATGGATCCCCAGGAGTTTGCAGGTAGTCTCCAAGGGATGGGATGTTTTGGAGGATCCCTCGTGGAGGTTCTGCTGGATTTTGTTGGCGGTAGGAAAGAGGATGACTTGGAGTCCTAGCAGAGATCTTCCATGTGTGCTTGTAATTAAAGGGAGTTCTTAAAATCTGACTATCACAGACTTATTTGCAATGAAGGTGAATGCCTTTCAGCTGCTGGGGTTGAGTGCAGCACATGCAAGTTACGTGTCAGGGAACGCAGGTTGCAGTGGATGAAGTGCCACGTCATTTGCTACATCTCGGTGTTAAGAACATGCCAAAGCTCTATCTTAAAGGAGGAAAGCAAGGCAGGTCAGTACTGTGCTTGTTTGCCCACGAGATGAGTATGATGTGTTACTTGCACAGCTATAGAACCATAGCAGCAAAGAGATCTGCTACTAGGTGATAGTTTTGTGTCCTGAGAACCTGTTAGTTGTTAACATGGGGCCCTTCTGATGGCTTGTGAACAGTTCTTAGGAAATAAATTATTGGCTGTAGTTGTTTTATAGAAAGCAGAACTAATCCATCATAACTCTGGGATATTTCCCCTTTTAATTGGAAAACCTATTGCCTTAGGCATCTTTTTTATTTTAATTTTGTTTCTCAGAAAATTGATATACCATGTAATATATGGTTGTAGACAGACTTTATTAGCCTGAGATTCAGCAAATGTGTCAACATAACTAAATTTTACACTATATTCTGTTTTTATTTTTAAAGTTAACATGTTGAATTATTACACAATTTAGTTTGTATGAAATCATTTGTTGTAAGACCATGATATCTCTGTTGGAAATTTCTATTTTCTTCCCAGGATTGTGAGGTACACCTAGGGACTTCTCACTAGAGAATTCCGTCAGCATTACAGGAAAACTTAGGTTGGAAGGGAATTCTGGACGCCACCTAGTTCCTGCTCTTGCTCCAACCAAGTTTAAAGCTAAGCAGGTTTCTCAGAAGCTTGTCCATATGTTGTATATCTCCAAGGGTGGGGATCACTCTGCCTGATGGTGTAGCCTGTTCTAGTGCTTGGCTCTTCTCATGGTCCATTTTTTGGGTTGCATTCAGCTGGAATTTCCCATGTTGCACTGTCTGGCTGTTGCCTCTCCTCTATTTGCTGTGCAAAGTTTGAGTAAAGACGTTCACTCCTTTCTAATAAGTGTTAGTGTCCTTTAAAAACTCAAATGAGCACTCCAAACTTGTATAGAGCACCTCAGCGGTGTCATTGAAACCTGGTGCTCACTGAGACCTAGGCACAGTAAACCACCATCTTAAAACTGATTATGTGACTTTTTTTGGTCATTTGCTTTTTAAGCCTGCCATTAATGTCTAAGGAGCAGGTTATCCAGTGAGGTCAAATGGGACTCCAGATGAGAACCCACCACCGGGAAAGTTCAAGGTCAAAGTTTCAAACCTCTTGCACGCAGCTTGCAAAACACTGGATGTGAGCAGCAAAGCTCACTGTATTGCACTAAAGGGTTCTTTAGCGGCCCAAGCAAAATACTGAACCATGTCCTGCCTCTGTGCTACATGAAACAGTTAATATTAGCAGTGGCTTAGAAAGGTATGATGGGTTTCTTATTTTTCGTGGCGTTAGGCAGTAAACCACGGTGCTTCAAGGGCTGCTTCATTAACGACTCTGTCATCTGTGTGGTAAGTGGGGTAGCCAGTTTGGTTATGAACTCAGCAACCTCTTCTTTCTAAGTCACCTGTAGTCAGAGTCAAAAATACTGGGAGGTTTACTAGCAGCTGCAAGTGAATGTCTTAGCTGAAAACTAGTACACAACTCTAAATAAGCCACTTAGTGAACACTTAGCCCTTCCTTCTCTCTCACACCCATGGAGTGCTTTGCATCCCCTCTCAAAACATTCGTTTATAAATGTACAGTTACATGAAAAACTGTGCTTGTGTCAGAGTACCATGAAATATATTGTTAGAAGTGATTATAGCCCTCTATGTTGTTGAAATGATAAAATTCAGGAAGGATCTTTTTACGATAGCCTGCAGTGGCAGGACAGGAAGTACCAGTTCTAAACTGAATGAGGGCAGGTTTAGCTTGGGCATAAAGAAGAAATGTTTTTCTACATTGAGGCTGGTGAGGCCCTGGAACAGGTCGCCCGGAGAAGTTGTGAAAGACCCATCCCTGGAAATGTTCAAGGCTAGGTTGGATGGAGCTTTGAGCAATCTGATCCAGTGGAAGGTGTCCCAGTGGAAGGGGGTTGGAACTAGATGGTCTCTTCCAACCCAACCCTTTCTGTGACAACCTGACAATTGTTAGCATTGCTAACAATAGAATCCAGAATAGATGTGTAGGATAAGCAATTAGATTTTACCACTTTGTTGTTTTGTTAAAATGTTTGTTTTTTTCAAATAAAGAGTAAAATCAGTCATTGTTCATAATCTTACCTTGCTTCCAAAAGAGCACACAAAAATAGCATTCTGTTTAGTAGAATTGCCAGGTATTCATGCAGCTGGTCCTGTGCATGTTGACTTTTCAGTTCAATCTTTGGGATCTGCTTCGAGATATATGACTTTTCTGCAGAGGGGGAGATGAAAGGAGGTCATTTTGATGGAGACAAATCTTTGGGTTGGTTGCCTGAAAATATATCCACTTTAACTTACATTTTTAAGCTGAGTGATTGCATCATTAGTTTTTAAGGCTCACTGAAGATGAATTCTTTAATTTACGTGTGGCTCCTCTATTAAGAAGGATCTTTCCATTTTCTGTATTAGTAAGGCTTCCTCTTCTTTGCAAGGCTTTAGTACTTAAAAACCAAAATTCCTGTAAGAATTTTCTCAGAGCATTAAATCTTATTAAACGCAGCTGGCAAAATCTAACCTTTTTGTTATTTCTTGGAGGCTTGCTTGCTAAAGTACCAAGTGAGACACATCTGGGTCACTTGCCTTCTTGTCGCTCAAGTGCTGGCTAGGGGAACATTCTCTGCTGTTCAGTCTTTATCTAATAATTCTACATAAAAAAAAAAAATCTTTGCTTTTTGCAAAATCTGCTGCTTGTAGGTGACTAAGTACATCTAATACTTTAGAAATGTTTTTATACTGCACACTCAGCATGATTTGCAGTATTAAGGAGTTGATAATGCTGCAGTTTTGGTAATATTTAAGTAATATTTGTAGCAGTCTGAAACTATCCTGAAATAACAGAAGAAGGTTTACCAGCAGGCTTAGCTTTCTTCAGGACATCCTGGAATAAAGATAACAGCAAGATTGCTGTTGGCCATACACACCAGGTTAATTTATACGTTTGGGTGGTAAGTACATCTGACAGTGTCACTGCCCTTTATCTCTAAGGCCTTTTGGTGGCTAATAAAAATTTATCATATAATATGGCTGTGTGGCATGATTCTAAGTTCCCCTTCCTTCTTGGTTTGGGAAGGGAGTAATTATTATCACTTACTATAGCACAGAAAATTGCTTTCTCACCCCAACAGACTAGGTGCACTTAAGCACATACAGAGCAAAAGCATGGCAAAAAGATTAACTGCTATACCTGGTAACACTTTCACATTTCTTGCAAAATTGCAACAACACCATCGCCACTCCCACTCCTTCCTTTTAAGTTTTAAGTTTTCTTCAAGAACAAAGAAATACTATGTCTTGTTGTTGATCCCTAGATTGACTTCCTAATGATTACATCATTTTTCTAGTTACAGATTAGCTAGTGTTTAATCACTCTTGTAAGCCATATTCAAACTTAAAGCGGATCCATGAGAAGCTGTGGGACTACAGAGTCTGTGTGTCAAGTAGGTGTGACTGATGAAGCAGAGGAGGAAGAAGCTATAGTATTTAGCACTCATAATATCCTGTGAATACATCTGTTACACATGAAATAGAGGGGATTGTATTTCCTCTTGTGTTTGTGCTTTGAGGTGATATTATTTAGGCAAAATAAGACAAAGAACTTGGTTACCTTTTACAATAGGGGAGGTGTAAGAAGAAAGAGAAAAGCAGGTACATACTTTGACATGCATGATAAAAGGTTTCCAGAAGTTTTAGAGAAGAGTTTGAAAGAAACCAACATCTTGGTTAGCTCTCAAAGTGTGCTTTTGAACAGGTATTTCATAATTTGAGTCAAGAAAATGAGAACTTTTACACCTCCTGTCACCTTGTGCCAGGCCAGCAACTCTGCACTTGCTGTACACCTTGAAATGTTTTTTTTTTTTAAGAAGGATCAGTGATTAATCTCCCCACCTGAAACCAAACCCTCATCCTCATCATTTTGTTGGTTGTCCTGTGCCAAATCTCTAACTCTGTGATCTCAAGGAAGAAACAAGGGGATATTTTTTCTTTAATTGTGATTATACTAAGCAGAAATTGCCTGTGTAAAGCAGGGGGTTCAGTAGGCATGTGTGTAATACAACTTGTTGGGGTTTGGGTTTTGTTATTTAACCCATATTTAAATTCTGTAATTGCAGCCTTTTGGGACTAATTTACATGTCTTCTGAGTAGTTGTGTTCCTCCTGTATGATTAACCAAGCAGAGTTATCAAGTTTCATTTAGATGAAATAATTTAAACGTTACCAAAAGTTAGGAATTATGAGAAGGGCCGCAGAAATATCCTGGAGTTTGTCAAAGGTCTGTCAGGGCTTCTGATGCACAAGACATTTAAAAATCACTCAAGCAATAAGTACCTGTGTTCAATGTGCATGGGCTTATAGTACAGGGAACATCACTCCTAAGGTTTTAGATTTTCTTTGGCAGTGCCACTTCCAAGTCTTGACTCATCTAGATCCTTCCTTAACTCTGAAGATGCCTGGGATTCTACCCTAGACTGTTTGGGCCTATTGGGTACATAATGGTGCTGTTCTATGCATATTGGGGAATAGGCCATACAGTCCTAAAAATTTACTGATGTTAGTAATGCTGCAGAAGTGGAACTTGTATAAAGCATGATTCTTTTAAAAGAAAAAGCATCTCAACTTGGGGTTCTGTTTTATGTACCAGGGGTCATGAGAGGAAATTGTCTTCTCTGACTAGAGGAGGAAATGGGAGATGTAATTTGACTGTAGGCTGTAAAGCTTTTACAAGTAAAATTCATACATAACTCCAGAAGTTTAATCGCTCACTTTTCCTGGACCCTCCTTTTGATGACATTGTAGTCAAATGAAATAAAAATGAACTCTTCCTGAAGGCATTTTGAATTGGTGAGGTTTTAAATCTTAGTTTATGAACACTTCTATGAATTCCTATCATCAGCCCTGTGTGGCTAAAAATAGCACAAGGACCTGAGGAGCTCAATCTGCAGCTGTTGTGCCTAGGCACACCTAGCACAGAGCTTGCAGGCATTGTCACTAATCAGCAACAATATTTAAAATTCAGTTTTAAAGCTGGAAATCTCGTTTGGCATCCTAGCTCATTAGTTTTACATGGCTTAGTGTGGAAGAGGGCTATCTGCACCGGCTCTGCTGCTCTGGCCCTTCCTCCTTTGGGGGCTGCACAAAGGAGCTGACTGTTACTGATGGTGGTCGGGGGACAAAGATGAAGAGGGAAGAATGAGGAAATGAAAGGTTTGCCTTGGGGCTGAGAGAGATGAAGGGGCTACTCCGAAAGTCATTATCTTGCATTTATAATTACCAGATGGGAGGGCGGTTTAATGAAGAGATTTTTCAAATTAAGAACCCCTTCATAAAACTCTTTGAGTGGGTAGGCTGTTCCGGAGGAGAAGCAAAACAAAACTGTTTGAGAAAAATACTTTTCTTCAATTTAAGGCGTGAATTTCATAGAGAAGCCATAGACATGTTTTCATGAAAATCTTGCTGACTCAGCAAGAAAGAGGAGGAGCAGGAAAAATGATTTGTTGTTTGCTTTCTGGTGTGCTACTGGAATCTGTGCTGAAAGGTGTAACTGTGTCCGGATGTGTACAAATAGGTTGGCTTTTAAGATCGTATAAAGTAATGGCCATAGAATTTCCTACAGAACTACTTGAGGGGTGGTGTAATTCCAGCTGGCACACTGGGAATTGGATTAAACCATTACAGGAGGCTCACGGGTCATGTCCGGAGTCTTCCCTCTGTGCCACGTAGGTACAGTCAGTTTAGACTCCCCTGCAGCATTGTCTTCTGTGAAAATGGGTTTGCTTCGGCATGTCAGGTAAACTCCAAAGGATGATGAATTTCAGTTTGATCGGAAAGGAAAGGGGAGCCTTTTACCAATAGGGGAAATTCTTGACTTGAGTGACATTGATCGTTTTCTCAGATCGAGGTTTCTTCAGGGCTTACGGGCACCAGGTAATTCAAGCACGAGTTATCTTTGTGCCCTCATGCTTAAATCTGTCAGCCTGCTTCATCTGAAATGCAGTCAGGTGCCTCTGATGGGATGGGGTCAGGCTCCTCTAAGCCATCATTCTCCATCACTGAGACAGAACTATTAAAGCAAGATTTAAAATTGGATTAAAAGATGATATATCTGAAGAGTGAGATTCACATTTTTAGAGAGACTTTTTTATAATAAGAACCATATATTTAACTGATTCCTTTATGTTGGTAAGATGACACTCCTGTCCTCTCTTACACTCGTAATTCAAATACTAAATAATGTTGTTTTTTTAAAGAACCTCTAGTTGTCGGCCTTAAAAAATTTTTTGTGCATTACCAGCTATTGTATGTGTTTATTTAGAAAAAAAAAACCAGTAATAATAAAAAAAAGCAGTAATAACTTTGAAAATCTTACCTTCCTCTTCATTACCACGTACAATGCCAGATGCACTATAAATCCTGGGGGCTTTCTTTTAAGAAAGCTAGTCTGGGAAACCATTTAAATGAGCTCCTCAAGAAAGACTGGATATTCTGGCATGATTTGATATGAGCAACTTTTTTTCAGCTATGGATTTTGGATACAGTAAAACAGGCAGACTCTTAGGTCTCTGCTTTGAAAATACTATGTAAAGCAGTAAAGATAGAACAGGGAACATAATGGGCTGTGTGAATCTTAATTTATTCAAGTGGAAGTGGAGTTTGATCCTATAAAAATTTCTTAGAAAACAGGGAACAGATTTTCAGTAATTCTGTATTTTAATGTGCACTTAATTAGCTCTACAAAAATGGAAAATGTCCCTAAAGAATGTAGCAGGTGGCAAGTTCTCTAGTTAAAGAATACTTCCAAGAAATTATTTTCCCCAAAGGCCACTAGTGTAAGGAGTGTGTGCCCTCATTGTCTGTTCAGTTTTTGTGCCTTTTGTTGCTCTATCCTGTTTAAGAAATAGCATATTCAAGTAATGATGGACAACCTTAAAGTGAAATCAGATTAAACCTCAAAAAAACTGTGATGAACTCTCTTTTCTAGAGGAAGGCTAAATGTGAAGGAAATGATGCAGAGCAATGAGTTTTTACAATTGCATCTTCTTTGAAGGAAAACAAGCTATATAAAAGGGATTTTTGTCTAAATCTATGGGCAGTGATATTGGGTTCAAGTGTATCCAGTTGAGCTGCTGGATGTGACCTGTTTGGCAATTCCAAGAATTGCATTTTTTTACTCTTTTTTTTTTTTTTTTTTTTTTTTTTTTTTTTTTTTTTTTTTTTTTTTTTTTTTTGTGTGTGTGTGCTGCTATTTTCAATCATAGTTGTTCAGATTATTGAAAATCAGCTCTGATTTTAATGCATACTCAGCTTTTAGAAGTATGTTGTGAAACTGAATCAGCAAGAGCAAGATGAGATGTGCTTTGGTGAAGGAGAGTACAGCAGGAAGGGATTTCTGGAGGTTTGCTGTCTGTAAACAGTCACATTGTAGTGCTCCTCCAGTTGCTTTTCCTATCAGAAGGAATATTGGGGCACTCAAATCTAGACTCCATCTTCCACACGGCACAAGTCTGGATTGCAGTGGGATTGATCACATGGATACATGAGGAAATAGTCATCATTATGTATCTTGGAAACATAAAGAGTTTGTCTTCCTTTAGAATGTTTTGCCTGCTTGAATGTTGTGTGTCATAGATGTATTTACTTATGTAAAACACACCTACTTTATTACATGCTCGGGTGCAATACTGCAATAGTAAAAATTATTTCTGCCTATGACTTGAGGCAGGATGACATATTGCAGAGTGATTACATTATTTTCCCTTTCCCCAACTCCCACCAAAATGTAGGCATTGATCTTGTACTAGTTTATCTTCAGGTAAATGGGTCCACCTGCAGGCATTGGTTTACAGAATCAGTTTCTTGAACACTGCTACAGGAGGGTTCCTTATATTATAAAGCATGAACAACAAAAATAAAATTGGAATTCTTTTTTCTTTGTGGGATTGGGTTGTTCCTGTTCTGGGAATTACTTGGCCATCTGAGATTGGACTTTTGAAAGATCTGTGTACAGTGTTCTCTTCAAAACGTTAAGATGATGACATAAGTGAAGGTCTGGGTGAAATATGTCTTTCCAGTTAAACGTATCCACTTATGGATTTGACAGCATGGTATGCAGAGGTCTTCTGATCAGGCAGCAGTTCACCGGATGCAGAAAAATAGCCCTGATCAGTGTGTGACCTTGAAAGTGGTCATGTGTCTTCCTCTGCCTGGCTGGATGACAGAAAACAGAGAAGTTCTGTTTCACAGTATAAGTTGTTGCTTATCTGGAAGAAGTAACTGAAAGTGGCTTTTTTGCTGTTCTCAAATAATTGCAGTTCTCAGAGTTTTATATATATGAGAATCACTTATAGAAGTGAGTGTCTGCTCACAATCTACCATTTGAAAGATCTCAGCGAAAACAAGTCCCTTCCTTGAGGGTCAGAGCTCTACTTCAGCTTTTACTTCAGTGCAGATGACACTTATTCCTTACATCAGTTTTAGGTTTTACATACTTTTCCTGTGCATATTCACAGCTTTGAGTGTCAGATTGGAGACTATTTTAATGGCATTTCAGTGTACATTAAAAACCAAAACTTCAATGCCAATACAATGTCAGATTAAAAGAAATGTTGAAAACCAAATAATGAAAAAGCTATGTTATCTCTCTACTACTTTTCAGTGAGGCTAAAAATGTGGAATAATTATTTTTTAGGAATTGCAAAAGAGTAAAACTTAGTGTTTCCTTTTGCAGGCCGTTATAGTTTAATGAATGAGGCAACTCTTGTCATGCATTCTTTATTGTGATCAGCAAAACTCAGGTTTCTACTTGACCTCTGGAAATATGCTGTGGGAAATGCTGCTGCTCAAACACTGTGGCGGAAAACCAAGGGTCAGGAAAGCAGTGTGGTTGTCATTAAGCTGAAGTGGAAGGGCTGAGATAAAAGCTTAAGCATTGCTTTTCAATGTTGAGGCAGAACGTGTGTGTGTTTTCAATGTGAGGATGTACTTTCAAGCCCATTCTACCTACCTTATTTAGAACTGTTTTCTTGGGGTATTTGAACACTAGACAACAGGCTAGAGGGATCATAAGTTTCTTGGTTTTGCATCAGATGAGAAGATTTTAATAAAAATTGAATTTTATGTGTAAAACTCCCACTGTTTAATGTCATTCCTGAGGAATAATAGCTCTACAGTGTTTGATTCACTGACAGTCCTGTATTGCTTCTGAATGTCAGTAAATCTGCATTGCTCTCTTATCAGTATACTGTTCAAAGAAAAGTCTGCCCTTGGCAAACACTTGAAAGAATCCAAAGGTTTTCACGTATTTTTCAAAACTTGGACAGTTTTCTGGGTGTTTGTGTTCTAGCGGTGATTTTTTTTTTTTAATGTCCGCTGTGAAATTGTGAAATTTTACATAAAATGACTTTGCAATGCAAATTTTTTTTTCTCTCCACAGATGAAATCATGCATCAGGATATCATTCCCCTCTATGCTGCAGATATTCAAGACCAATTAAAGAAACAGTTTGCTTATCTGTCAGGTAAGATTACGGTGTTCCCTCCTATTGACATTGCATAGATGTACGGTTCAGCCTCTTGTGCTTTCAGTTTCTGAGATCTCTTACATGAGAAATTAATATTTAATGAGCAATCCAAAATGCAGACTATCGAGACTTGTCTTTTAAGGATTTATTAAAATTTTTTTTGGAAGTATAGTATGAATTTTCAAATTACAGTTAATTTTCCAGTCAAGTGGAGATTGCACCATCGATGTGCTGGTGGTTGCTGTGGTCTTGCAGTCCTCAGCTCACAGCCTCAGCTGCTACTGGCTCTGCTATCATGTTTGATACTGAAGCCCAAGCTGACACCTTAGTCTTGGCCAAAGTGGTGGAGTGAGTACCATGGCACCATGATCCCCTGCAGCCTCAGTGTTGGGGTCAGACGTGCAGCATCAGATTCTGGGCAAGATTTTTGGCTTGGTATTGCCAACCGCCTTCTGCAAAGGAACCTGCTTTTAGGTGTAAAGTCATCTCTGAGAGCAGCACAGTTCTCACAGCAGGAGGAGTCTTTGTCCCCAGATAACCTGTGCCAGGTGATGGGGTCTGTGTTTGTGCCATGCAAGTGTTGATTGCTGAGCTTGGCCCTTTTCTGTGCTGAGACTGTGGCTGGCTGATAGCAGGCAAGGGGAGATAGTGTCTTTGCTCACTGATCAGGCTGTGTGGAAGGTGTCTGATGAGCTTCTGAGTTTGTTCTCCTGTCTTCCTTCCTGTAAAGCTCTGGCAGGTGTGCAGCAGCAAACTTGCTGGAGTTCCAGCCCTGCCCTCCCTCCAAGACATAGAAAGTAGCTTTGCAGAGCCACTCTGTATCCTTCAGCATAAAGGAGATTTACCTCTCTGGGCTGAAGATGGACTCTGTTCTCTCTCCCTCTAAATCCATCCCTGCATCAGATCAAGAGGCACACAGCAATGAAGTAATGTACTGCTTTGCTTGGAAAAACTCCCTGAATCTTCTTGTACTCATAATTAGCTATTCATTATGATTTATTATTCATTATGATTTATTGTTCATTATGATTTGTTCTGCCACACAAACTAAAATAAATGTGGGTCTGTGGTAGTGACTGTTTTCTATGGGGAGGTAAGAATATTTTGTTTATGGAGTTGGCTGTTCATGCTCCATTTGAGATGACAGTGTTTAAGCTACCCTTCTTCTCTGATGGTTTATGTTTTTGACTTCCGAGCTCTTCCTTCTTATCCAAGGGCAGAAACTGTCTTGTAATAGTGTTATGCAAGAATCAGCCTATCTGGGAAAGTGGATATAGGGTTTATATTTTGCCTTTCTGATGTGAGGGGGAAAACTGGTACCTACAGTAGATGAGTTGTTGAGTTCAGAAATCCACAAGCATCTTCAGCGCTCATTAAATCCACCATGCAGTGGAGCTTAGTAAGAGCAGCTGTTCCTCACTCTATTTTCTTCTATTTTATTCATACTCAGCCTATTAGAAGTCTGTTTTCTTTGCCTGAAATAGTAGGACAGCTGCATTACTGTGCATTACATTCTCTGTATTTTATTATTCTTGGGCAAGTTGACCATTAGGCATTTTCATTTTGGACTCCACTTCTTTTACCCTAATGTTCTCCTTCAGGATGCTGACAGTTAGTTCTCTGTGCTGTACCATACAGTGGTGTTACAGGTTCTGTGAATGAAGGAACAGAGACAATATTTTGATACTTGATTTATGTGCATTTTGCTTGTTGTTGCGCTTGCGCTTATGAGTGTCTTTTCTCAAAGGCCACTTAGGACATTCAAAGTGTCTTAAGACATTTTCACAGAACAGAATATTTTTGCTTATTACTAAACTGCCTTGGAAATAGAATCTTAGGACACGGCATAAAACTCATTAAAATGAAAATCCATGGATTATGAATGCCTTTGGAAGTGTCTTTGCAGGTATTGGTGAATGTCTTAGATGCATTTCTGATTTTAATTGTTGGCTTTTCAACAGCAAGGCAACGTGTACTTGAGAACTGCTTTAGTTTCTCTAATAGGATGTATCTAGGTCTCATGGGACACTTGCTTGAGTAGTGAATGAAACCTAGCCTGCTTCTGTGGCTAAAGGCTGTAGCCCTTCCCAAGCTACTTTCTGTGTATTGGTCAGAGTCACTTCTTACTCATGTCCCTTGTTCTCCTAGATTGTAATGGAAATGCTGCAGGGACAACCAAACTAGACTTGAAATGAAACAAATTAAAGCAAAAGCTTATGTTAATGCTTCAGTTTGTCAGTAAATACAGCAAGTGCAATGAAATCAAGGTGCTAGGTAACTCCTGCAGACTAGCTCTTGCTCAGCAGTGAATATGCAGTCATGTGTTCAGCTTAATGCTAATGGAGGGGCAGGCTTTGAATGAGGTTTTTAATCAGTCATTCACACAGCAAATTTATAAACCACAAAGTTAATATTTTACTTTAGGCACAGCTGTTTACTTTTCGCCTTGGAGTTTTTTCTTTCTGTGGAACAAGGTTCTTATCTTTGCAGGAATTGTTACTCTCTTTTGTTGTTACTAGGCTTATTGAGTGTCCTCGCTATATGGTTCACTGTTTCACCTGTCTTACCTTTTTATTCCTTTAGTTATGACTTGTGCAACCACTTTTTCTTCTGCATTGAAAAGGGTCTTCTGGCTTTTTGTTTTTTGTTTGTTTGTTTTTGGGTTTTATCCCATGAAGGACATTATAAGGTCCACTTAAAAGTCTCTGGAAAATGTATTTAGTACAGTCTTTCATTCACACTTTATACTTTCTTTCATAAGCATTTTTTTTTTCCTCTTTCCATGACTGGAAAGTTGCTGGGTGACTTTCATAACCACCCAACCTTTTGTCTATCTGTCATCACAGTGTGCAGGTGTATTAAAATAAATGTGGATGAGGAGCATGCAGACAGGTGTGTATGCTGATATGCATCTTAAATCATTCAAGCTATGTGATGTGCAAATGAGAGACTCTTGGCCACCATAAGTGCTGAACCAGTTATTTCAACCCCCTTTCCTTTGAATGCCTCTTTATGCATTGAACAACTTGAAAGTATTTCAATTAAAGGAAATATAAATATGATTTCATACTATTTGCATTTTTGTCTATTGATTCCTAGTTGTTTTTCCTGCCTTTGTAAAAGTCAGCAATGGTACTAGCTTTCAAAATGCTTATATCTTTGGCTTATATACATATACATGCTTGTATCTTTATCATTCTTAATACTAAGGTTCTCACTCTCTGTAACTTTATTTACTTCACTGTGTTCTTGGCTCTTCTTTGTGGAAATTACCTGTCGATACCTCACTGTCAAACTGTTCCCATTGAAGTAGCTGCAGGTGCTGAGTCTGTAAAATTATATCTGAGAATTTCGGAGTGGATCCTGTACCACATACATCACAACAGTTAGTTAAAAATATCAGCTTGATTTTTGTTATTGATGTAATACAGTATCTGTGTTGTGTATGGACAGTGGAAGAGGTGTGGCTTAGCAGTTTTTCCCTTGTACAGCTGTAAGTTTACTGTTGTTTTATATTCACTGTGCTAAACCCACCGTGGAGATTTTTAAAAAAACAAACCCAAAAAAAGTAGCAAAGAAAAAGATTAAAAAAAAAAAAAAAAAAAAAAAAAAAAAAAAAAAAAAAAAAAAAAAAAAAAAAAAAAGTGAATCCTTGGCTAAGAGAGCTCAAGTTCAAATATATTCAGGTACAAATTTAGTTATTGCAATCTGATTTCTAAGCCAGTATGCTTGCTGCTGATCAGCCTGGGCAAAATGCAAAAACTTGTATACTAGTGAAGTTATACAACTAAAACTTCTCTCTCATTTCAGGCAAAGAATATTTTAAAAAAAATTCTTCTTGATTCTGTTTTTCTTTGCAAAGGATATTCAATGAAACTTTTATCTACTACCTCATTGAAGTCCACACGTAATTTCAAATATTCTGAGTATTTAAGTATATTATGTGATTAGAAAGGAGAAATTCTTTATCAGAAACACACAAGCACAATAGCTGAACCACCACAACAGTAAAGAAAAATCTGAAGTAAACCTTTCTCTCATTCATGTGAGGACCTCACTTTTGACATGACTGCAAACAATATTACTTTTAAGCTAGGTCTTTTGAACTGAAGTTGTAGATCTAAGCCATTTAACAAGGAAATGTTCATTAATCTTGTGTGTGCACATTGATAAACATAGACATCATATTTTTTTCTTGCAGTCCAAATACTATTGCATTGGCATTATAGATTCAGGCCAGAAGACCTACCTTTTTCTCTGTCATCTAATTATATCCAAATCCCTTACTTCCTTTTTGTGGGTTGGACCGAGTACTCTTGAGAATACCTTTTCTTATGTAAACAGCAGCAAAATAATCAGGGAAACATTACAAAATAATCTCCTACTCATCTTTCCTGGAAGTCTGAGCAATCTCTTTGCTGCTGCCAAATTTTGCTGGCCATACAACAAAACCCAACCAACCAGTATATCTTTCACAGAGTTATGGGAAATGACCCTTTTCTCTATGTGCACTTGTGTGTGAGGGTTTTAGCAGTTGTACAATTCACGGGTTTTGTAATTTTCCCTGTCAATACCGTTTTAAATTGAAAATAATGCTAATTATTTCTCACTTGAGATTGTTTTTAGATACCAGGTCACTGGTATGCCTCTTGATTAGAATTTCTGTAACATATTGTTGCAATTTCCTTGGCACTTCTCTGTCACCCAACCTGTTTAATAAAAAAAAAAGACAACAAATGCAAAAGAGATGGCAACTGAAGGTGGGAAAGATGGAAAAAGTTAGATGTAGCAGAATATAAAGAATAAATGCTAAATTACCTAGACTTAAGGTGAACTTTACCAATCGCATCTTACAGTAGCACAACTACTATTCCAAGGATAATTTCTCCATTCCTTTCATACACAAGACCACAATGCTCTGGGTCCACATAATTTTAACAGTTGGGGCTATTGTTGGTGCTAATTGTATTCAAAAGTTAGGAACATGAAGTGCTGTATATAAGTCATTTTGATGCCTGAACTGTGGACCTTGTAAAATTCGACATTTTTAAAATGCGTTTCTCCAAAACACAGGACTGTCTCTGTAAAAACTGACCTTAAGACTGAGGAGTGTAGATCTGTTTAGATCTCCACCTAACTGGAGGTTTAGTAGAATTGTAGAGGTTTATCCACTGAAAAATTTCCATTTTAGAGAGGTAGTTTGTGTTTTATTTGATAGTAAATCTATTGAAGAAGTTTCAGTTGAATAGGCTGCCAAAGTATAGGTGAGTTAAGAATAAAGTATTCCTTTAATGAAGGCTCACAAAAGTAGGGTGGAAGCAGACCTGCTTAATCTAAAGTGGTGTGGTGGTTTTATTTTATTTAATTGCAAGCATAAGTTTCAGTACTCTTTACTTCTATGGTGCTTCCATTTTTAGACTGCAAAGTAATAATCCTCTCCCTTGCAGAATGTTTCTTACAGCTGCAAGTCTCAAGTAATTCTTGGGAATCATTTCAAGTAAAGTGTGTGTGGACTGATTGCACTCGCTTAGGGACTGATGCGTTCTCTTCTTTTTTATAAACAAAAGCTGACACTCAAGTGATGTTTGTTTAATATTTCAAAATAATGCTGAATGTTTTTCAGCATTTTCATAGCATCACAGGATGGATTGGGTTGACTAGATCATCTAGTCTACCCGCCCTGACATGGGTAAGGACTTTACCTGGACCAGATTGCTCAAAGCTCCATCCAACCTGACATTTGCATAGTCACAACAGTGTTTATAATTATTGAAACAAAAAAAAGGAGGGTTTTCAGAAATTTAGATTAAAAAACAAAAACAAAACAAA
>NW_020955344.1:637044-645328 GCF_003031625.1 Empidonax traillii | reverse complement strand
AAAAAAAAAAAAAAAAAAAAAAAAAAAAAAAAAAAAAAAAAAAAAAAAAAAAAAAAAAAAAAAAAAAAAAAAAAAAAAAAAAAAAAAAAAAAAAAAAAAAAAAAAAAAAAAAAAAAAAAAAAAAAAAAAAAAAAAAAAAAAAAAAAAAAAAAAAAAAAAAAAAAAAAAAAAAAAAAAAAAAAAGAAAAACCCTAAAATTAGACTAAGAAAATGCTCCCAATGCTCTCAGATACTTGGTTGCCTTAATAACAAATAAAACTATTAAATTCCAATTGTATAAGTCAGTGCATCCCAGTTTAAGCCTAGAAATAGGAGAATGGGCTTCAGTGTACTGTTGTGGACAGAACTTGCCCAGCAAATAAGGTTAGGCTGTTCCACAGCTGTGGCTGGAATTTCAGGACTGTGAGCTACAGGGGAATGAGAAAGAGGTGATTTTTTTCAGTAGTTATTAATGAGGTAATTAGACATAGCCACTCTACCAACTGACCTGAATTTATTAAAATATTACAGTTAAATTACTACTTTTTTGGATGTTGATTAAAATTCCAGTCACTCATTTTAAAAATTACTCCATACAAATTGAATTATTTTCATGAGTTTTAGCTCTCACAGAGTTCATCTCATTTCAAGGTGTCCCTTTCTGTAATTCGGTGTATAAAGTTCTGAGATGTTGGATGGTTATATTGAAATTTTTGTCTTAAACCTCTGTTTCAAGGAGGATGAGAGAAGTGATATTGTTCATTTTTGTCACTTGAATGCTTTTCCTCTCACTAAAGCCTAAAGCCAGCTTAGCTTCCTAAATTTTCCCTTTTATTCCCTCCCTCCAAATTCTGTGGCATGGTATACTTCTGGGAGAGGGCAAGAAAGTCACGTTTTGCACAGCTAATTTAGGAATAAACTGTGTAATGTTGCTTCTGCAGAGGTGAAGCAAGAAAAAAATTATTCTAAATAAAGGAAAAAATAATTCCATGTTGCGTTAGGTCCATTATAAAAATGAAGGACACTAAAAAGTGAATCCGCCTACTGCTTTTACTACTATTTAATATGTAGGATTTTTACTTTATTTCCCATGCCCTTTCTGTGGGATGCTGTGACAAATGCTCTTTTGTAAGTAGGGACTGCTTTGCTAGAGTGACCTGTATTCCACTGATGGCCCTGTATTTAATGTTGCAAGATGGAATGTGACTTCGATAGGTCAGAATTACTGAAGCTGAAATTTTACAGTATTTGTTATGTGTAGCACTTCAGGTCACTCTGCCCTGAACTCTTTTGAGTGAGGTTCTGATAAAGGAAAAGCGGTTGAGCAGCATTTGAAGGTTTATGGGTGCTCCAGTGTCCCAGCAGGAAAGCACTGGAAAAAAAGATAATCAGTGAACAACGATCTTCTGAAGAGCACAAGGCAGGACGGAGTTGTCTCCACTCGTGATAACCACAGATGACTGTACTAGAAACTGAAAATTAATAGGCAGTGTCAAGGCAGGATGCCTCTATTTGCCCTGGACAGTCAGTGGTCTGGGAACTTCCTGGAGGTCATGGTCTGGGTTTCTGCTTTTAGGACATGTCCTGCAAGTCTATTGTTGTTCTTCTTTTGTTTCATGTATCCTATTTATAGAAATTATGTAGAACAGAGCAAGTAACCAATAGGGATACAGCAAATAATGTATAATTGCACCTAAAAATAGATATTCTAGAGAGAGCAGAACAACTCATGAGCAACAGAAGTAATCATTATCATGCTTGAAAAATGTTTTAATGAGAGAGGAAAATGCTTAGATCCTGAGAGCCTGGGTAGAACAAAAAATAACAGAATCAAAATGGGTCCTAACTTATATTTTTGTTGCCAACATTTGTATAGCTAAAATTAGCTCCATTGACTTAATGTTGCCATGTTTGGATGTGTTGTAAAGGTCATGTTTGCAAATTTGTGATATTTGCATAACAGTTGCATTTTGTTGTTGTTTAAACACATCCAGCATGCATTTACTCATCTATTTTGATTTTAAGAGCTTCGCAGTGGCAGCACCATATTGCCTGTAAACTACCACATTGAAGTCAGATTCACCATAAATTAACATAAGGATACTATTTGAGCTCTTCTAATTACATATGGTTTGGAGGGAAGTTGTGGTTTCTTTTATCAAGCAAATCTGAGCTCAAATATTTCTCTTCCTGGTGAGGTTAGATGCAAAGGCACTGGGAGTGGGTAATAGCACACTGTAATCTTCACAAATCACTGTTGCTCTCGTGATTGGTGTTGCTGATACAGTTTACAGCTGATTTCTGCAAAATTATTGGATTTCAAAGCTAAAATAACCTTATTATTTTACAACGGTAGTTTTTCATTGTTTTTCTTCTCTTTTTGAAGTGTGAAGCAAAGATAACTTCCCAGCAATGTGTTCTTACCACCCCCAAACTGTGAATTTCATGCAGTTCCTAGGGCTCAGTAAGCCCCTTGTCCTGCCTGCGTTTATGAAAATATACTTACTTAAGACGTGAAACCTTATTATTGCTTTTAAAAAGAAATAATTACATTTTGCCAGTAAAAATGTGTGTGAAGCACATTAAGAAGCGTTGTGTTTGCAAATGCTACTCAGGGCTGCAAATGCCAGAAACAATACAGATAACGATATGTAGCTCATCAGCAGCCCTGCTGTAATGTAGGTACTGTGAAAAAAGCTCTGCTTTACCTTTTGTACATAATCTGAGAATGGTAAATCTCATCTGAAACACCTACACCCATTTCTTGTAATGTTCTGTTCCTTTCTTTTGGACCATCCTGGAAGCAAAGCAGCCTACTGGGCAGGGTAAGAGGGGGTGTTGCATGAATGAGTTCAAAGTAGTAAGAAGGTTGAATTCAGTTTAAGATGGAAATTCACCTACTTAATTCTGAATTAACATTTTTTTCCTAAAATAGTTCATTTCTTTCTCCAGATGGGTTATATTTACATGCAGTTGACTTTATCAGAGGAAAGAAGCACTGCCATCTGGTGTCAAAACTGTGTTCACAGGAGCCAAGGCGTTAGTACAGAAAAAAAAATCTGATGTGAATATGTGGTATAACAAGTTCCTTTCAAACTTCATAAGATCTGAAGAAAAGAATGCACTGCTCCTAATAAACAGTGTCCACGGTGATGAGTTCTGCACAAAAGGACTGGAGAAAAAAAGAAAGAGCATAAAAAATAAATACAGTAGTTTCTTTGGTGGGAAATTGCAGTCTAGGTAAAGGAATGTGCCGCTTGTTTCTTTTGCAGGTGGAAGAGGGGGAGATGGCTGCCCTGTTATCACCTTTCCAGACTATCCAGCTTTCAGTGAGATCCCCGAGAAAGAGTTCCAGAATGTCCTGACCTACCTGACAAGCATTCCAAGGTGAGCACCTGTCTAGAAGAAAATAACCTTTTATCTGCTAAGTAACTTTTTGCATTCAGTCCCTTACATGATGGTGTAAAGGTCAGGCTTGATATTTAATTAAAGAAAAAGAAAATACAGCTTACTGGTGCAGGTTCAGTAAGTGTTGATTAATGACTACTACAACTACATCAGCTGCCTAATGTAGTTGCTAGATTATTTATATAGTGGTATTCATATTTCATCAGAAGATTACTTCCTGGTATGTAGGGATATAGGTTCTGTGATGAATGTTGTCCTCTTGTGTCTTCACTCTATCTTGGAGTACAATATTCAGTGTTTAAATTGAAAACATAATTTTGGCAGAACGTGCTAATTCCTGGATGCTACTCAAGATTTTACTCAGTGAGGGAATACTCCACAGTTACAAACAGAGGTTTGTCCTTGCCACTTGTGCTGTTTCTGTGGCTCAGTTGAATGTAAGGTCTTTGTAGACTTCCAAAGCTTTTCCTGAGGGTGCTAAGCAGGCCCACTGATTAATCCTGACTTTCTTAGGGGGCATGGTAGTTATCAATGGGCTTCTCAATAAACATTGTGATTTTTGTTGATGGTTGGGGAGTGAAATGATGGGTTCAAAATCCTGATGGAGGTGAGGAAGGCAAGTAGCAAAGTACAGACCATAGACTTCAAGAGAATAGATTTTGGGCTTATTCGGGGAACTGATAGGTGGGATACAATGGAAGGCAGCTCTGCAGAGATAATCTGCTGAGGAATGCTGCCAAGTTTTGAAGGACAGAATTCTCCAAGCACAAGAATGGTATGTCCTGGAATATGAATAGACGTAACAGGAGACTGACCGGCTGTCCGAAAGTGAACTTGTGACTGAGCTGCAGTACAAAGGCATCATACAGGAGGTGAAAGCAGGGACAGGCTACAAGGGAGGAATATAAATACATTGTCCAAACATGTAGGGATGGTGTCAGAAAAGTCAAAGCACACCTGGAGCTGAGGGACAAGAAAAAGGGGACATCGAGGACCACCCAAAAAAACTTCTGTTGCTTTAGCAGTACAGGAATAAGCAAGGAAAATGTGAATCTGTGCTGAATGGACTGGGTAAATTAGTAGCATCCAACACAGAGGAGGCTGAGACACTTGAATTCTTCACTTCAGTATTCTCTGACAGTGTCACCCCAACCTATGTGCTCAGAGTGAGGGTTCAAGGAGAAGAATGACAAGAAATGAGTGAGGATCAAATCAAGGATCTCTTGAGAAATCTTGACCCAAATCTAGTCTTTGGGATGACTTACATTGAGAGAGGTGAGGAGGCTGACCACTGTCATAGCAATGCTGCTCTCTGTCATCTTTGAAAGGTTTTTGAGATAAGACAGAAACCATCATGACTAAAGAAAGGTAAATATTGCATTCATGTTCAGGAAGGGCAAGAATAATGATCCACAGCGCTATAGGCTGGTCAACCTCACTTTGATCTGTGAGAAAATTATGGAGTGAGTCCTCTTAAAACACACTTTTGGGCACATAAAAGAAGAAGGTTATGGGGAGTAGCCAGCATGAATTAAACAGCAGTGATTGTTCTTGACCAGCCTGTTTCTGTGATGAAGTTGCTGGATGCATCATTGAGGTGAAGCTGTGCATGTCTGGTGCCTCTCCTTAAGCTAGGCTTTCAACTTAGTCTCCCCCCTCACCCTTCTGTCCACTTTGAGTTACTGCATTTTGGCAGATGGGCTGCCAGGTGTGATAAGAAAGATCACTCAGCTCAAAGAGAGATGGTTAATGGTCATGTTTTATCTGGAGACAGAGTTCCTCAGGGAACCATACATATTCATGCTGCCTGATGTTCTTGACGAGGATCTGAAGGAGGAGATGAAGTGCATCCTCATCAAGTATGTGTATATGAGAAACTGGTGGACCACTTGAGGAAGGATTGCCATTCACAGGAGCCTAGACAGGTGGGAGGTATGGAATGACAGGCATCTCATGAAATTCTGCAACAACAAATGCCAAGTTGGCAGTTGGGATGGACTGACCACCTGCAAGAGTGCAAGCTGGGAACTAACTGGCTGAGAGGCTGCTCTTGTGAAAAGTACTTGAAGGTCCTGGTGGGAAGCAGGCTAGCTATGAGCAGCAGGATGCCCTGGCAGCAGGGAAGGCTGGCAGCCCCAGGGCTGCACCAGCAGGAGCATGACAAGGAATGGGTGACAGCAAGGGATTTACTGGCTGGCTCTCTCCACGCCCCACCTGCAACAGTGGGGTCAGCTCTGGGTTACCATGGAGTGGGGGCTCACAAATAGTCCAGTGGGGTCCCCACAATGGTTGGGAGCTGGAGCTGTTTTTCAGGGAAAGACTACAGGAGGAGGGCTTGCTCAGCTTGGGGAGGTAAAGCTGTTGGGGCCCAAAAGCCACCATTCCCACCAACCAGAGGGCTGTGAGGAGATGGCAGTGGGGGCTGTATTGTGCATTCTTTTTGCTGATAGCATCAAGAGCAGCTCAGCATGGACCACATTGAATTCACATTTGGAACTTGTCATGGTAGATATCCTTAATGCACGTGTGTGCTTTTGTTTTCTCTCTGTGCGTGAGTTCTTGTAGCAGTGTTGTTGTAAAGGGCTTTCCTCTTAATTATTTTGTAAGACCTGCTCAATGTGAGGGAGTCCTGGTTATACACAGCACAGCACTGTGCAGTTCCCTTCTGGTTGTACTTGTTAATCTTAATTTATCAGGGAATGGAGCTGTGAAGCCAACAGCCAAGTTTTGCATTTTCTTTGCTTATCCCTGTGTTGGTTAAATTGCATGGTGCAAGCATCTGTTCATGCTGACTTGGATACCGTTATTGCAAATAATTATACACTAAATTCACATCTGCTTCTCCTTTTGAAAGCCCTTGGTGGTGCACTTTGTGGTGGCCCATTGAGCTCCTGCACAGAGTGGGGTTCACGTGAGAAATTCTGATCGGAACAAACAGCATCTGGTGCAGGGGAGGAGCACTGAGAGCATCCCAGCACACCAGTTTGGCAGGAGCATGTTTTTACTAATTAAAAGTCTGGGAGCAGATTTTCTGGAGGTTCTTCTTGTTAGTTGCCTCTACCTGACAAAAATTATTCTATGGGTATTGAGCCAGAAGGGTCATTCCTTAAGTCTGGCTATTTCTTTAATTTATAATTATTTAGAAAGAGATGACTGTTTTGTGTAAACAAGGGAGATAGCCCAGCTGGCTAGATGTGAAGGTATTAACTATTGTGAATATAACCATTCTCTAGGTTTCTATTTCAAACCTTGTAAAAATAATGCTACTGTTAAGATACTGATAAACCTGTGACCTTTTTGTGTCTGAGAATTGCTATAATCTCAAAGGCCATGTCTTTGCTAGCAGTGTGAGAAACTTACTGTGTAAAATTGTGTTTGTGATCCCTTGTGCAGGCTTATAGGAATAAAAAACTACAGAAATGACACTAGCTGGATGCCAGCATATGTCCCCTTCTGAAGTATGTTTTGCAAATGATAAGTTATTGGCTGTGCATAAACCTAAGAAGGGCATTAATGCAATTTTTCTTGAATTGAGATATTTTTAGTGCTATTAAAGGTGTTGTAAGATAGTATTTTTCCTGTTGATCTGAGCATTCAAATACTGTTTTGGATTATTTGGAAACTGCTTTTGAGGGAAGTGGAGGCAGTTAGTTAATAATTTTTCTTAGTGTGTAAGCTGATTAAAGAGGTATAAGGAGAAAGGATAGAAATGGAGCCCACTGCTTTTATGCATGGACTGCTCTCCCAGGCAATTATCATTTAGTTTATCAGATACTGAACTCTGTGTTTGGGCTGTTCTGACTGACTGAGGAGAAATGGACTTTTCTATGAAAAGCCCTGTAGAGCACAGACGTGTCTGGAGCCACAACAGTTCCTCAGAAAACTGCTTGTGCTACTTGGCCCCGTACAAGATCACAGTAAGGGGTTGGCAGCAGTAACTCAAACCTCATTGTGTGACTGCCTGCAGTCGCATGTTAAGGGAAATAATATTTCATGGGGATGACAGTGCGGAGCTACCAAGAGCATCATAGGAAAGGACCTTTCTGTGCTCTTCAGTAGAGTTCACCCAATAAAATATTTACTGGTATAATAAATCTTAGCAGTGGCACCAGGTTTTCAAGATTTTTTTTTCCCAAGTGAAAGAAGACTAGCTTACGACTTTGAAAAACGAAAAGCTGAAACCTCTTAACCTACCTTTATTATTCCTTCTAATTTTATAGGTAAACATGACCTTGTCACCTCATACTTGTTCTGTGTTGTCTAAATACTGGATTCCACAAGCTTTTTCTGGGTGAACTTTCTCTTATCTTTTTCGTAGTGAAGTTTAATCATGAAGAGTTAAATATCTCATGGGGCACCTTGCACTTAGGGATAGAACTACTGAAAGTTGTGTGTTACTAACTTAGGTGACCATGGAGTAGAATAGTGCAAACAGGAGAGCTATTAGTATGTGCTCAGGTGTGTAAATGCCTGATACATGAGGACAGTAAGAAAGGATACAGTGGAAAGGGAATACCTCATTTCAATTTAAAGATACTCAGTTAACCCTGGTGCAGCTGCATATCCTTAAGCAGAGAGGCGAACCATATTCTTCAGGTGGGTGTTGTTAATGTAGCAAGGTAAATTCCTGTTCTATAGATGGATGGATAAAATATGATGTCTAATGTATGGTTTGTAATAATCTCAAAATATTCAGTACAGTTTATTGACATAATGGCCAGTCTCTTCGCGAACGAAGAACCGGGGAAGGTCTTTCCACCTTCCAGCCTGCGCATTGGATTTTTTAGGTGAGACACAGTGTGCGCGGAACTGAGCCCACCCTTTAATCCTGAGGTTCATCTGCCGGGGCCAAGCACGCTTGGACGGTGGCAGCGAGGTCCTCAGGACGTAGATGGAT
>NW_020955344.1:586579-636255 GCF_003031625.1 Empidonax traillii | reverse complement strand
AAAAAAAAAAAAAGGAGAATGCATGGCAGTATGTACTTTAACTAAAATGCTGAATTGGTACAAATCAATTATGTGTAAGTATTGACCCACAGGAATTAATAGTTCTTATCAATGGAGTTACTGAATAAAGTAATATCTGTGAAGAAGTGTCTATAAGATGCGAGATCTTTGAATTCAACTCTATTTCAGTAGAGCTCAGTAAGAAAATGAGAACAAGGTTGTCCCATCTCTTAGCTAATTTAAAACTTGACAGCCCCCATATACAGTGCCCATCATTCTTACTGCATAGTGGGAGAGGGACCTGTGGAATGTACCTTTTACATACCAAATTTACCAAGGCTGAAGGAAGAATATTGCATTCAGGTTTGCAAAAGGCTCCTGAAATAGCTGCCAACTGTACCCTTAAGATTGCATTTCAGGGCATTCAGTGTTCTCTTCTTTGTTCCTTTGTTTTGAAAGTATTTTTTCCTCTTTCTATTGATCCTATTAAATATATCAAATAGACTTTAAAAATTTGCAGTGTACCCTGAAGGCAAGTGTTATTCATACTAACTTCTCTCTGTCACAGCTGTTCCTTGAAATGTATTTTATTAACTGAAGTGTGCACACATTGTTGGAATATGAATTTACCAAATGTGTGTTGTAGAATAAGATCTTGGTCCAAAAGAAATTAATAGATAATTGCAGTGGGGGGGTGTGGAGGGGGGAAGGGGAAAAAAAATGAAACTGGATGAGATTTTTCAACATATGGTTTTGCTTCTGGTAATTAGCAGTTTCTACTGCAAATTGAAAACAATATGCTGTTTATGAGAATAAAATAGTATAGTTTTAATGCTTTTCTTTGCTGCTCATATAGGTTCATCTTTTAACAAAGAAAGCAAGCTAAAATTCTTATGGTCACAAGAGATGGGAAAGCGAATATTTCAAAAGCGTAAAACTGAATCTTAAACACCAAGTTCCTTTCAAGAAAAGTAAGAAATAGTGTCAATTAGAAAATTCAGAACAGTTTTTGATGGCCCATTTGAGTCTCACACTGCTGATTTAATACAATACACAGGTTTTTTTTTTACTTGTATTCAGCCAGAGCCTTGTACAGCCTGTCTGTAATGCCCTTCTGTCCCAATGCATGATCTTGAGCATAACTCAGGTTATCTTGGTGTGCTCGGCGGTCTCCTGTTTTGAAAGTTGTCCCTGTCAGTTTCCTGCCTGGGAGAGTGTCCCCTTCTCTGAGATTCCCAATGGTTTACAAATGCTTGAACACCATGTGGCCTTCTAAGAAATCTTGTTGTTTGTGGTACTGTCTGGTGTGGGGGAACCGTCCTGTCCAAGTAATGGAACAGAACGAGATGACCTCTGAAAGTGTTGATGTTTGACGGTTTGAAAGGTCAGTTGTTAGGGTTTGCTATGCTTCTGGTAGACTCTTCCTTGTTTACTATAACAGCTCCCCATTGTTTGGGATAACACTGGAAAACTGAAAGGGAAGTGTCTGTGCTAAGCCTTCAGTGGGTTCAGATATGAGAAGACTTCACTAGTGTATGATAGGGTGGATTTAGGTAGGCACCAGGAGAACATGCCACAGCATGGCATAGGTGTTGCTGAGCTAACAAACCTCAGTGCAAAGGGCACTGCAGAGCAGAGGGCTTACACAGCTTGAGCATGGCCAGTCTCCTCAGCACAGATCCACCACTGGGCTCTGGAAGCAGAGGCTGCAGTGTTGGGGTAGTGCTGTGTTTTGAGCTGGTGAGTCTGTCAGGGTCCAGCAGACCTTATGAAGAGCCAATGTGAAAGGGTAACTTCATGTGTTTCGTCATTTATCTGGAAACTAAACAGGCAGTCCACCACTAGCTAAGAGTTAACCACTTTGGTTCTATAGAGTGCCAGGGATGAACATCACCACGTAATGGGTAAGAAGTGCCAAAAAACAGATGCCCTGACAGTTCATACTGACATGCTGAGCAACAGCTTTGCCGCTTCAGAGTTTATTTCTGTCAGCTGTGCTTAATTTCCATGCTCTCCTCTTTGTTGGATTACAATCCAGGCTGAAGATATGGAACCTGTACCCTGCTGTTACCTTGGCAGCCCCTCAAATTTGTCAGTGAGAACATCCCAGGACTTCTGGCAAAATCTGTCATGCTATGTGTACCCTTCCTTTCTCAGAGCACAGCTGCCAAACAGTTGTAAATGCCATATGTTGCTGTAAGCAGACAGGAAATGTAAAGTCTTGGGTTTGAAGTAAGAGCACTGTATATTAAATTTAGGTGGTAGTCCAAAGCTTTTGTGTCAGATACATACTTTGGCAAGATTAGGTTAAAGCCCAAAATGTTACTTAGAACTTTAATTGTTACTGGGTTTGGAACAAATTACACTGCTTTGGTGTCCACCCTATGAATGCCTTAAATTTGTATTAAAGCTCAGCCCTGTACAGGCAAAGCCTTTATAGTCTTTAAATCCCATTTATACCTTCAGGGTTTAGAGGATTTGAATAGTATGTATGACACACACCGTCCAGTGGTAAATGTATCTGTAATAAGGCAAAGTAAATGAAGCACTGTAAAACTGTGAAAGTTAATTACTAAAATGTTGGACCCTTACGCAGGAGTTTTAATTAGTCCAGGATTAAATTCAAAGAATTTAACCCCCAATTTAAGTGTAAAAGCACCATTCTAAGAACATGCAGCATTACCAGTAAGGTTATGCCAATAGTTTGTGCAGTGGCATTAATAGTTGTTGCAGTGTCCTGGAAATATATTCCAATATCATAGTTCTGAATAGGTGTAAAAAGGCTTTGTGGAGTTGAACTTAATAGTTCTAAAATGAGGATCACATAGGCTTTCTGTTGCTCAATTTACTAAAGCTTAAACCAACATGGAGTCCTTTTGCCTTTATTGACCTATTTATCCTTAATTGCCCCTCCAGGATAACATGACCTACTTCAGCCATCTGTATTTAAGTCTAAATGAGTCCTCCAAGTTGTATTTCTTCAAACAGTCCTTCCAAAAGCAGCTCTGCATGACCTGAAGAAATTACACTGTGTTTTCCATTTAGAAAATTAAAATGCTTCCTTAAAACCCCTTATTTTTACTTGATTTCACACACTTAGCAACAACTTTTTAAATATTTCTTTTACCTGCAAAAATGCATTAAGGTCACTCTGATTTTAGTTCCTTAGTGGGATAAAGCTTGTGAAGTTCTGGACGGTTAGAACTAGATGATCTTTAAGGTCTTATCCAACCCAATCCATTCTGTAAAGTTATCATAAAAAAGCTAATGGATACCATGGAAAGGAAATCAGTGCATGTGGTATAAGCAGATGTCCAGGCCCAGGCAGATGATGATGCCTGGACACTTTAGTTCTTATTTTTAACACTGGCTACATTCCCTCAGCTTACCCCACCCCCCTTCCCCCCCTCAACAGCATAAGCTTTTTGGAGCAGAAAGGAGGTCAGCATATATGATGGAATGTAGCCAGTTTTACTGTATTCCAGTCATTTGTGTTTATTTTAAGGAGGAATTGGCTTGAAAGTGGAAGAGAGACTGATTTGAGGACCTACAGTAGCACAGGAGATAAAGAGGAGCTACAGGGACCAATGAAGGAGGATACTGATGCCCATATCTCTGCTGCTGAGCAGGAAGATAAAAGAGAAACGTGACTTTGTGTGCTATAAATTGGTGTAAATATTTGTTCTGTCTGTTTGGCTGAGGAACACAAACAGTGCTTGAGACAAAAGTACCTCAAATAAACACATTTGGATTCGTATCTCACAGTTTCAAGGGACCTGCTGCTATGCAGGATAAAAACCTCTGGTTGCCTTTGGGACCAAGGCTGGAGAGCAGCTCTCTGTGAGTTGGCACTTGCCTCACCAACATTGTTTCCAGTAGTAGCCCATCTTCCTTGTGGATTCTTGATTGGGAGGCAGATGCAATGAGCTCTTGTTGTCACAATCCTCTGGTGACTGAGGAATTTTCGGATCAGGCATAGGGATGCATGGAACCACTTGTGGCTTTCTGGGCTACAGTTGTGTGAAGTTTGGATGAAAATTCCAGAGTTTTGAATTATTAATAGCCCCTTAGACAAAGCTCTTTGAAGTTGCTGTCTCATTATTTTTTCTCCTGTTTATCTGGCTTTTAAGATCTCCTGTCACTGGCACAACATCATGTGTAATTATCTTGCCTATGCTTATAAAGTTGCAAAAGATTTCCACGGAGTTGCTCTGCCAGGCTGTATGATTCTGCTCGTTTCTTCTGTCTCATGAGCAAATCATAAACATTTGCCTATCACATTTTTATTTATGCCACCTCACAACTCAACATTGATATAAATTCTCCTTTTCCTGTTTGCTGAGAGATTCTAAAATACAGTTTTGCGTATTTGATCGTTCCCCAGTCCTCAGAAAATTGTAATACAATAGTGAGTGTTTTCAGATATACCTGGGGTATAAACTAATAAGAACTGAAACCAAAAATAAGCATAATAGGATAGGAAAGAGAGGAAGTTTTTATCAGTGGTACGCTGGGTAAGATTTCAGGAGAATTAGATGGCATGTAGAGAAATAAGAAAAAAAGGTGCATAGTGGAGTCAGGGAAATGCATCAGACTTCTTATCTGAACCTTGTCTAATGATGAAACTTTTACAGGTTCAGCTCCAACACAAAGATTTTCTTAATTTCCTGTGCCGCTTCATCTGTTTCTCTGAAGTGAAGGCAGTAACTGTCAAAACCAAAGCAAAGAGAGGGTCTAAATGCTGTGGGGTTTTTGAATGTACATATGAAAATACATTTATTCACAGAAGTCCAGTGTGAAATGAATTAGATTGTAGAATAGTGTGCATGTTATTTTATTCATAGTGATTTAGTTGTTTGGTTTTGTTTTGGTTTGGGGATTTTTTTTTGCAGGGGGAGCAGTTTTTATTTTCAAAATCAGATTTGAAACATAAGCATCAGTTAGACGTGGTTCCTCCTTGCTTACAGGTTGTGCTCCTGCTGTCGAGTGTCTCAGTATCAGCTGTGTTGGGTGAAATGCAGCTGTTACTGCCAGGAGCTTGATAGGTAATAATTTTTACTTGGCATTCAGTGATTTTATACAGACCACTAGAGGCTGCACTTGTATAACAGCACTTCTGACTGTTATTTTGATTTTGCTGGTATTCCTTCTGTTTCCTGTATTTCTTCATGAACAATGGTCAGTCTTAGTTTGAGATACAGGTTACAAAAACTAAAGCCAAAATTATATTAATTCTATTTGAAATGATAGAGATGTTTTTAATCAGTGCATTCGTATTTTTGCCCCATAGACAGTGCCATGTGGCAGGAATAGAGTGCAGTCATAATTTCTGGTTTTTCTCATACATGTTGCTGGAATAACAACTGATACCTGACAGACCAGTTATGCACCTCAACTGAAAGTATTTCTTGTAGGAATCTGAACTGTGTCACAATTGAGTGTCACCACAAGATGACAGGTCCGCTGTTTGAGCGGGAGCCAAAATGTCATGCCAGTTTGCTCTGGAGGCTCAGGAGGTCTGCTAGGTAGCCAAAGAGCTTCATCTGGATGTTAATAAATGCTACCCTTGTTAGGAACAACTCTGTACTCAGATTTGTTCAGTGTTCTTTGACCTCAGTTAGTCATACGTCTGTGGCAGAACTTGGCACCAAACTGCTATTTTTGGTCCAACAAGTTAAATGCCATGACAGCAACATGCAATTGTATAACAGCCATGTTTGGAAATACATTTTCATTCTATTTATTTTCTTGGCAGATGTTTTATTTGCCATGGATATCTCAATAACAATGAAAACTTCAGCTTTTCTGTCATAAAAATGGTAAATATAATTTTAAAGTTTGGTAATTTAGAACAAGAGTATTTAGTGGAAGGGTATTACTGCCCAACTTTCAGAACACTTGTAAGTTGTCTTAGGTGTTTAATCATTTTGATTATATATATTTTCATACATGTATGATATATTGCAAATTTGGAATATCACTTGTAGCATTGGTGTTATGAAGGATTATACCATTTTTTATTTGTCAGTCTATTCTTCAGTTAAACGCTTTCAATTACTAATCTAAGTGCAGGTTTCTAGAAAACACCTAAGTAAAATCCATAATAGCAGTGGCATTACAAAGCGATATTCAGCCTAGATACTGTGTTAAAACCTAAAGCTCAAATATCTGGTTTAGAGTTCTTTTTCAGTTCCTGCTGTCTCTAAATTGATTTAATCAGGCACTTTCTACAGAGAGGCTGGTATTATGGGCTATAAAAGCCTGAGATATCAGTGGAGTGTGATATATCATGTTATTTTGATCATTTACTCAAGAAAGTATGAGTCTTCTTTCTTCTTCTTAGAGACTGGGGTTTAAAATGTGAAATCCTTAACTTTAGTTTTACTTCAGATCATGAGAAAGAAGCTACCATAAGATAAAAATACTTCAAGACCAGTTTTGTATGAAAACATTTTAATATTATTAAGTAGAATACTTTTAAAAATTAGGGGAACATGCCAAATAAGATATTTTTCTTTTCTAAAATACCCTGCTAGTGGATTTGTTTTGGAATGAAGTGGATAAATTGGCCAGTTCTGAAACAAAGTAGTGTCTAGATTTTGTTTAACATTACAGTTGAATTTTACCTTTTTTTTTTTTTCTTTTGTCACTTTCATAGTGCATGAAATTCTTCTTCCCTAGGAAAAACTGCATCCTCTAGGACTTAATTAATGATCAATTAGAATAGTCTTGGTTATCCTGTGTAAGGGGAAGAAGGAGGGCAGATGTGCAGCTATGCCAGGTGAATTTTTCCTGCCCTTTTCCTTGGTGGGAAACCAGCATGAAACTGGTAACGTGAAATGTCACCTCAGGGCTTAGCTGAATTTTTTTCTTTCATAGTTGCTATACTGGAGATTTTAATCTTGATTTTTTAAAACCATTAATATCACATTCTTCACCATATTATCTGACTGTCTTCCAAATCTTATAAAGACCACTAAAGAGGTGACTCTTCTCTGCTTTCATTTGTTGCCAGAGCATTAGTGATATAATTTTCTTCATGTGTGAAACACTGAAGATTAAGAAAGTTCTTGTCTTCCCTTCACCCCCTAGGAAATCATTTCTAGCAGCAACAGGAGAGATGGAAAAGTGGTCTTTGAAGGGGCTCAGGTTCAATCAGTTGAAGTGTCTGAAAATATAGGATGCAAAGTTTCTCATGGGAAACAACAACCTCACTAGTGAAAGGTCTGGTTTCCAATGGCCTGTTCTTCAGCAAAGTAACAGAGAATGCTGTTCTTGATTACTCTAGCTTGTTTGCTGATGACTGAATATAGAATGACTTCTGATTTCAAAAAAATTACATCTGCTGGAAGCATTTTTATCCCTGGGAGCATGATGGGAATGCTTGATGTTCAGAGTGTTTGGTACCCCTGTGCTCAGGCTACTGGACTGTCTCCTTGTACATGCTGAACCTGGAGCTGTTTGAGCTCCAGCTTGCCTTTTTCTGCACTACATACAAGTCTTCTTTTGAGATTTTTTTTTTTTTTTAAGAGCTGGTCCACACAACCCTTGTGGCATGCCCAAGCGTAAACCTAACTACTGTGTGGACAGGATGGGTAGTACCATTCCTACCATGCGTTGTATGTTTGCCCTTTTGTGGTGCAGTAGTATGACTGGAGATGAGTGGATGAACCAATTCCAGGTCCTTCCTACATAAGCTTACAGTTACATGCCAAAAAAGGTCAGGATTTGTGAGCTGCCCAAGACCTCACATCTCTTTAAGCAGTGTGTGCGTGTCCTGATGCACATTGATGGTCAGCGACAAGCTGCAGTGGGTGAGAAGGCTTTAAGAATGGGTGGTACCAGGGTTCTGCTGCAGACACTGCCTTGGTGCTCTGCTCAACGCAGTAATTCTTCATGGAACGTTACTGAAATCCTACCATGAAAACAGCTGTTCAGCCACTGAGAGCAAGAATTTCTCGTCCGTTTGTAGGTACAGGCAGAGGTAGTTGAGGTAGGGAACAATCCGGAGTGTAATGTAAGCCAACTGTTTAATAATAAAGCTTTAAGACTGAAATTCGGTTTTAGAAAACAGGAGTTATGTAACCTAAAGTGCTGTACAGAATTTCAAACATGCAAAGGTTTGATATTTTCAAGTCTCTGGCATTTGCTTTGTTCCATTTGTATAGAGATCAGTGTATGCAAACAGTTTTCATACAGTAGTGTAGAAGGACACTTATTTGTGTAGTAGTTGTCACCACCCATACCTTGGAGAAATGCAAGGATTTTTCACATGGTACTTATGTAATTGCTTTTGCATACCCCAGAGGGAAGTTTCATTCCACAGTCCTATGTAGTATAAGCTTTCCCACCCTTTCCCCCAGGTGTATGATCTCATATGTCTTGCAAACAAGACAAAGAGGGGGGTGTCCCCATAATCTAAAGCTGAGGAGTCACTAAGTGGAAAATTCAGTTCCTGCTCTACAGTGGAAAACTCATTGCTTGTTGGGCAGGTACTTTAACCTCACTGTCATCTCCTCCAGATGGTTTTACATTGGCTTCCCAAGACAGAGGGGACTGAGAAGAAAGTCTGCCCTCTGATGCATTTTTTCCTGTCCTTTGGGGCCCTGCTCCCCTTCCCCCATTTTTTACCTTTCTGACCGGGCCCTTGTGAGTTTACTGGACGCATTTCCTGCAGAGCAAGAATTGTTTCTCTGCCTGTCTAAAAACGTTCTGTTCTTTGTTCTGCTGAAAAAACAGAAGAACAGTGCTTACGCCATGATGTTTCAGTTTTGCCGGGGAGAATTTTGTTGGTTTTTTTTGGTGTGGGTTTTTTTGTTTGGTTGGGGAGATTTTTTGTTTGGGTTTTTTTTTTTTTTAATGTGTTAGGAGGGAAACAAAGGAAGGAAATACTAAATTTTACTTACAAGCTTTTATAAATTATGTTTCAGAAAGTACACCGGAGACAAGTTAATGCATTAAAGACAACAGAGGCTGTAAGGGAAATGTTACAAAACCTTAATACATGGGTGCTTCTGCTAAAGTTTAACCTGTTTCTCACTGTTCGAGTTGGTTTGCAGTCATTTACGACTTCTGCAAATTTTCTTTCCATTCATGAGGTCCCACCTGAGTTTTTGGTGTAAAGTTCAGCCAAAATAGCTGAGTGGTTCCTAAGATGGCAGGTAAAAAATCTACCCTGCTTTTCAAACAATCAAAGAACTTTGTTTGAGAAGTTCAAGTGTGTCCTCCGTTTGGTCAAGGACTCAGATTTGACACTTAGAACAAGGGCTTCTCTGTGGTTGCAGGATGAGCTGCTCCAAAGCCAGGTCTGACTCCCAGGGCCAAGCACAGGAAGGCTGTTGTGTGGAATGCAGGTACCGCCTGTTGACAAGCAGGCAGTGCTGGCAAACTGCCTGACTCCACAGGCAGGACCACAGCTGAGTGAATTGTCCACCCAAGGGAGGATACTGGAAGGTTGAGTGGGACATAGGGTACAGGAAACTGGACGATTAAGGGACTGCAATATTCAGGAAGGAGTGGAGTGAGAACTGATTTGATCATTTGACCTGACAGTATTAAAAAAGAAAAAATAATTACTTTTTGAACTGTTCTTGGGTCAAGGTAGCAAGGAATTAGAATGATTGAAGGGATGAATGGGAGAGACCAATGTGGTTGGTGGTGACAAGTTTATTGGAGAGTGATACAGAGGCATGATGTGGGCTAAGCTGATGAGTGCAATGCAACTGGAGCAAGGCAGGGGAAAAAGGTTTATGAGCAGAACAGGCTGTGCCCATCTTTTACTACTGGACTGTCTCCTTGTATATGCTGAACCTGTTTGAGCTCCAGCTTGTCTTTTTCTGCATACAAGTCTTCTTTTGAGATTAATTTTTTTTTTTTTTTAAGAGCTGGTCCACACAACTCTTGTGGCATGCCCAAGCATAAACCTAACCGCTGTGTGGACAGAGTGGGTAATACCATTCCTTGGTGATCTGCCACCATGTCTTGTATGTTTGCCCTTTTGTGATGCAGTAGTATGACCGGTGATGAGTGGATAGAACAAGTCCTCCCTGCATAGGCTTACAGTTGCGTGCCGAAAAAGATCAGGATCTCTCTGCTCTTGCTGAGACACAGAGCAAAAACCAGAATGCATTCCTCTCAGCCACATGGAGGGGAAGGGAGAAATCAGTACTGGGATAAAATGTAATAAATTTGGCTTCGGGAAAGGGGGACAGCTCACAGTTAAATTGGGAGCCAAAGGAAAATGTAATATGTGCTTGTTACCAAATCATCCTATACCCTATAAGAACAGGAGGGTTTTGCAAACTGTCTCATAACTCCATATGCAGGTGTGTGTGTGTGGCAGCAAAGAGAGGTCAGTAGAGCAAGGGTGCATTGGCAAACAGACCTGTTTTCAGTATTTACTTTTCTTGAATACGTGACTTTGTTGTCTTGATAATGTTCTCAACTTTGTTGTACACAATGTCTTAGTTTGGTTTGTTGCTTCCTGCCTACAACTTGCTGGAGCTGGATCCCAGACTCCATAGCCAGGCCTTTGCAACAAGACACTGTTGTCAAGATAACAAATATTTTTCCCACCCTGATCAGTTTGGAACAGAGCATTTAATTTTTTTTGAGCAGCCTATATTAAAGGAATGTTAACAGTCTGAAGTCAGGTGCTCAAGAGTTTGCCACTGAGTCTCTTCTAGGCAGCAGTGGGGAATCCTGTCTTTTATGTCTGAGCCTGGAAAGGAGCCCCATTCTGATTCATGCAACCACACAACATATTCGATCCTTCGATTTGATCCAGTGGAAAAAGAAGGTTGGCTAAAGACATCTTTTGGGCTATCTTAGAGATGCGCTTTCCTTTGTCAATTCTTCTACTTAAGTAAGCCTTGTCTTTTTATTTTTTCTAGGATAATGATACTGAGTTCTGCTTATTGCCAGGTGTTGAGGCAGGTGATTAACTGTGTGGAGCTGCCATCTAGATTGTCCCTAGGATCCCAGCTGAGCTGATCCTGTGCTCCAGAGAGAAATCTGATTGATGCTCTGTCAGAGGCTTTAATTTTATTCATGTTTTGCAGAAATGTCAGTCGTTTCTTGGTACAGGTACTGCATTTCAGTACTCTGAGATTATGCTTCCTCTGAGGATGTATGGAGAAATTTCAGGGCTCCTGAGAACTTCTACTGAGCAGGGAAGATAGCTCTTTAAGAGTCCTAATACACATGAACTCCTATGGGAACAGCTGTAGCATCTTTTTAACTCCATTCATCCAGATTACGGCTGTGTATCCAGGGAGTTTGTTTTGCTACCTGATTATTGTGGAAAATGGTTGCTATTTTAATTTTATTTTGCTCAGTCACTAAAGGTTAAAATGCTGGAAACTTTAAATGGGGAACTGGAAGATGTTAAAATCAATCTGGATCTCTTTTCTCCTCTTGCCCTTTAAATGAAGATAAATAAGAGGGGAAGCTTTAGTAAATCGTGGAAATTTACTGTAGTGGGAAGCATATTGCTAATATAAAGCCCTGTTTGTCTGCAAGGGTTGTTCAGGCTTACAAGACAAGTGCTCAGATGTTGTTTATCAGTGTTGTCCTAACCCAGAGGCAAGAGTTAAGTAACATGTGCTGAATGTGGGCAGTGAGGGTTGTTTCTAATATTTTGATATGTTAAAAGGACTGCTTAGCTTCTTCTGAAAGAAAGCAAGTGTTCCTTTGTACTTTTAATGACTATTCACATTTGCCCTAAATATTTTGTCTGTAAATTTGAGAGATACTGCATTTTGTAAAAGAGAAGAAACAGACTGTGAGTCATGTTTAAATTTGTAATTTTGAGGAATAGCTTAGGATGACACATCTCGGCACCCCTGTTCTTCATCCTCTTAAACATCCCCTTATCATTATGCTCCTGACATAATCTTATAAAGCAAAGCTGATATTTCCATGATTCAGCAATCTTGAATAAGGAATCCTGACATTCTGTTGTGCTGATTTTTATATTGCCTTTTAACATATTACCATAACAAATAGATGCACAATGTTTCTAAAAGTCCCACCGTGCAGACAGCAGGCCTTGTAATAAATTATTTATCAGGACTAAAAATAAGCACATACATTAAAAAATTACCAAATACATGAGAAAACAATAAATCTGAGCCTGTCTGCCTTGTGTTTGCCTGCTGTTTCCATTTTGATTGCGATTGGCTGGCAAGGGCTGCTGCTGGCATTGCACAATTGGCTTAGATGGGGAATTACAAAACAGGAGCATTTCCCTTGATCAGGACTCGGTAGCACATGCAGCTGAGCACAGGCAAAAAGGAAAGGTCACCCGTACACAAGGATTTGAGCAGAATCTCTCCCACAGATGTTTCCATTCCAGGGAAGCGCATCTGATCTCCTGGTTCTCGTCTATGACTCGGGGTTTTTAAACGCCGTAAGGTTTTCTTGTTTCAGTGAATGTAAAAATGCACCTAGGAAGAAGTTTGCAACCTGGAAGCATATGAGAATTTCAGATGCATGGAGCAATATCATGGAATGATAGAAGGATCTGTGTTTATAAGGAGTTTTAAATATCAGTGAGAAGGAAGACAATTCAAACAGAAGGTTAAAAGCAGATGCGAAAGAAAAACAGCTTTATTTTCATTCTGAAATTATACTGAAAACAGCACGAGGAAGGGATTATATCAGCACCAAAACAGTGGAGAATCAAAGGGGTTTGTTTTCCTGTGAAATAATCCCTGTACAAGAAATGTAAAAACTGTCTTTCATGAGAAAGAATTCATTATTCAAATACCTTTTGAAATTCTGTGAAGCTCATATGGGACTGCAGCATCTTTGCAATGGTGTATAGCATATCTTTATTTAATGAAGATTCTGCACAAAAAGGTCAAGGTACTTTTTACTAAAGCAATTTTTTAACTGCTTTTCTGAGTGAGAGCACCAGGAGTTACATTTTCAACTAAACTTTCCTTTTTTTCTCCTTTCTTCCTTCAAACTTAGTTTACGAGATGCTGGAATTGGATTTATTCTTGTCATAGATCGCAGACAGGACAAATGGACCTCCGTGAAAGCTTCCATACTCCGGATAGCAGTGAGTACTGTTTAAAATCAACTCCTTAGAAAGACTTTTCTGTGTTGAACCTTCCTCTTACAAGTGGAAAAATAGCAAATTGTTTGGTGGTGTTTTTGTTGTTTTTTTTGTGGTTGTTTTTTTTTTTAATTAAAAAAATGTCAGCTAATAAATGATACAAAAAGTAACCAGTAGTTGTTTTGCATCCTGGCTGACTGGACCGAGCATCATGTGTCTATGATGTGCTTTTAATGCACTCTGCAACTCAGTGCATCTTCCTAAGTATGCAGTTGGAGAGCGTGTGTGTGTGTTTTTAATATGTGCAGCGTGCAGCTCTCCCAGATGGGAAGTAATATTTGTATGGACGTCCCATAGAGCTTTGGGTCCACTTCTCACTATTCAAGTAAGCTTCCCTTTTAGGAAGAGAGGAGGGTGAGGGTCCTGGTTAAGTTTGCCACTTGTGAAAGGAATTTGTATGTAAAAACTGATCATGTAATGTTTGATTTAAAACAGAGGTTAATTGTAAGCATGAAAATCTCATGTGCCCTCTATGAGCAATCAACAGCACATGCTGTTAACTTGCAGTCTCCCTTCTAATTAATGCCTTAAAAATCTGAAAAATAAGCTTATTAGAGGCTTTTTTTTTTTTTTTAACAGAACTAGGAAAGGACAAATTCATGTTTATCATGTACTTATCCTACTTTTCATTTACTTCTTTACTTTTTATTTGTTTGATTGGCTAGTTGTTTTTTTTTCTTGGTATCCTTGTTGAATTGTTAGTATCAATAATCTTTCCAGTAAGGGCTGAAAAACAGAGCTGTAAGCATCTTTTCTTTAATATTTAGTTGCTGAAAATTTTTGGTTCAGCAAGATAAAAGTCAAATCAAAACAGTGTTTGTGTAGCCTCATTATGACCAAAGAATTTTTTTCTGTACTGTAAGTTAAAAGGTATTTCTTTAAAGGTAGTACATGACTCCCACTATATGACATATTGCGAATGACTATATAATGATATATCCCAAAATATTATATCATAATACACAAATTATATCAAATATACAATTTTTTACACAATAAGTATGTTAAGAATGTTACAATATTGAAAATACAGTAAGTACTAGCAAAATTTGCTTTTGCAGCTCATGTTGAAATTTTGAGATGCAGCAGTGAGTAGATTTCAGTAGTGAAAGCTGAGAGCATGGGATGATTAAAGAAAAAGGGCTATATCTCTGGAGGTCTTGAATCTCTTCAAAATTCAATGCTCTTGAATTTTGAAATGCTCTTGTAGTTTCTCTTCAAGGACAGATAAGCACTGCACAGATGATGGTCTCTTTATTTGCATAATTGGGGTTGTAAGGGTCGGGGAGAACTACAGACATGTTGCTTATAGCCATAATGAGAACATTTATGAAACATTCCTCCAGTGTGTGTCATTTTGCTTAGAAGCACTATTTGCAGAACTTGAGTAACTATTCCCCATTATAAGGGATATGTCACTGTCGTGGTGGTGGTGGTGCCTCAGGGATTTGCCCAGAGAAGGGTGTTAAGTGCAGGGAACACTGCAGGTTGCAGTACTACTGATGATGAGTTATTTTGCTTTTTCCATCTTTCCTCATTCTTCTGTGAGGTTTATTTAAAAGAGAAATCATGTTTCCTAACTGAAGTCTAGTCTCTTAGAGACGTGATATTTTTTTATATTTGTTTGTGGTTTTGAACAGCAACAGTGTTGGCTTTGAACTGTATCCATTAGTATATGTAGCAGTCCTCCTTCAACAATAGTCACATCACCCCTGAACACTTGAAAATTTTATCTTCCTATTTCAAAAGAAGATATAGAAAATTGTTGTCCATAATTTCTTTACTATAGGATTTGCAATAAATAAAATCTAATACATTTCAGCTGTGTGTTCCTTAAAAATCAAAAACAAAACAAAACAACCCACAACAACTACAACAACAAAACGCACACCAAAAACTAAACAAAAAAAACGAAAACCAAAGCCAAATATACAAGATATGTATTTTGTGCCAGTCATGAGGTCCTATTGATGGACAAGGATTTTTTTTTCTTCCTAATATCTAATCTAAAATCCTATCTCCTTTCAGTTTGAAGCCATTTCCCCTTGTCCTACCACTCTCTCACTCTCTACCCTTGCAAAAAGTGTCTCTTTTTTTTTTTTTTTTTTTATTACTAAAACTGATCGTTGTATGTTAGGATATATGTTTCATGTTATTTGAGAAAAGAGTTTTGGCTGTTATGTTATTTGTTGTAGTTTCTGCAGCATCCTTTCTGCCATCTTTCCTGATTTTTCTCTTATCATCCCAAGGGAGTTGACCCTCTTGATTTGTGAAATCAGAAATGCCAGCATAGAGTGCTCTGGCTGGAGCATCTGCCAATCACTAATACTCTGACAACTGTAGGAAGTCCATTTGTAAGCACTGAGCAATGATGAACTGAATCTGTATTTCATAAAGAACTGTATTTCATAAAGCAACTTAAAGGTTGCTGTAGTCAAGACTGTGAAGCTGAGGTAAACCTATTTTTGCAGATTTAGTGGAAGGTCAGTGTCTGCCCTGCTTGCCCAGGATGACGGCTGCTCAAGGACATACAGGGACAGCGGGACTGAAAGCATAGCCAGAGGCACTGGGCTGAAAGATGGCCCATCCTTTCCTGAGATGTGACACAGATTGTGACAAGAACGTGCCCAGGCATGGAGGCTTTGCTGTTGATATACTCTGTTTGATGAAGTTGCAATGGGTAGGTGGCCCAGGAGATTGTCCATAGCCAGTGCAAGACTGCAGACTCTGTGGCTTAAGAGACACTGCAAACAACCTTTTTTATTATCATTATTATTTTCCCCTTGATTTAGCTAAAGTGAACTTATTAGCCTAGGAAGAATCTGACCTACTAGGGTAGTCAGGCTGAGAGGTGGAGTGCTGGTAGAGATTCCAAAAGCCAAGTTTTGTGTTGTTTTGTGTGAAGTCCAGATAGTTATGTTCTTAGAGAGACAGTAGAAATTGAAAGGTATTACAAGAAAAATATTGAAGGGAATAATAATATAATTAATTATCAATTGATAATAATAAAAAGAATAGTGAACAATTGCAAATTGTTCACTCTTATTACACTGTTTTTTGGGGATACAGAAGTTCTTTAACTTTTTACCCTGTCAGCTGCAGTGATTTTTGTAAATTTGTATTAGAATGTTCTGTTCTCAGCTAAACACAGTATAGAGAAACACACAAGACATTGCTGAACATTTCAGCTCCTGTGGCTGAGCAAGTGGGTAGGCTCATAGATGAGAGTGCAAGGAGGAGCAGTCATGTTGCTTGGAAAAGCAGCTCTGTATTGTCCCAACTGAAGCTGGGTGAATGACAAATGCCAGACAAATTGATCCCCTTTTCGTTTCCATGCAGTCAAAAATTGCTTCTTTTTTTTTTCTTTTATTCTCTTTTTTTTATTTCTCTCTCCTAATGTTATCATACCCAAACAAGCAATATTCAATCTGCAGTTGTAGGAGCAAGGCTCTGTACTAATCATTGTGTTCTAGGGTTTCACACTGCTCTCTTCATAGTTCAAGTGTATTTTCTTAAAAAAAATGAAGCCTAATCCTTACATTGTCTCTTGTCCTGTGTCTTGTCTTCCTCCATTCTGAGGGAAAAGATAAAGTGTGAACTCATACTTTTGGGCAAACAAAAAACATTACTCAACATCATTAAAAGTTTTACCATAGCCATCCATCAGCCTCATCTTGAAGGTCCAGAGTTGCTTTGAAGCAACTCTGGGGCCAAGACTGTTAGCTGGTAGGAAGAGACCAAAAACCAACGGAGAGATTAGAGTGTTTAGGCTGGATTGATTGATCTTGGAGGTCTTTTCCAACCTAATGGATTCTGTGGTTTTGTGATAACAGCCTAAACTCTGCAGGAGTCAGGCAGTCCCATTTTTGTGCCGTCTGGAGTCATTGGTTTGACATCCAAGGGGGGAACTTTCTTTAAGTCTCTGGTCATGTTTCTCACTCTGCTTGGATTCAAAACACAAACTTGGTAGTATGGTGAAACTAGAACAGTATTTGTATTAATTTTGTGGCTATTGTTATGAATGAGTCCAGTAAATGATAAATGAAAAATTTATCTTGAGATTAGTGTGGTTTTGTCTTCTTGTTTTGGATGTTTTGAACCTATTACAGGTTAAGGTACTTTTGCAGTTATCCTGATATAATTAGCCATTTTTCCTTTTTACTACATTTTTTTTCTAATATGTAAAAAGAGGTAAGTGAGTCACTTAAACTCTGAAAACAGGATTATAACGTCACAAGCATTAAACACGTATCTAATGCAAAACATTTCAATGCTTTTAAAACTAGATTTCAAACTGCTGCTTTTATGAATTGATTTCATTCAAGGTTCTTTCCTGACAAGAAGTCTGTGTAAGAGACTTCATTCTAGCCAGGAATAAAGAGTATTTATTAGCTCCTTTATATACAAAAGTATTTTGAAAAGAAGTGTGCTGTGGCTTATGGCATGTTAGCGAGTGCAGAAGGAAAAATACCATCACAGTGTTTTGTAATGTGGGTATATTGAAGCTGGTCAGAAAATGAAAATTAGCATTGTTCCAAGTATTTTGAGACAGAACTACTAAAACTGAGTCAAGTGTTAACTCTTTGATGGCTCACATGGTTCTGATATTTCTGAAAATTGGATTAACTTCAGGGTCAAGGGTCAGTACGGGTGGTGGTACAGACAGCCTCTGTCATCAATAGTCTGTGAAAAAAACTGATAGTTAGGATTATATGCAACTGCCTTGTGGTCCAGAGGAGGCCACAAAGATGATCAGAGGTCTGGAGCACCTCTTGTATTAGAACAGGCTGAGAGAACTGGAGTTGTTCAGGTTGGAGAAGAGAAGGCTCCAGGGAGACCTCATTGCAGCCTTTTGGTACTTAAAGGGGGCTTAGGAAAAAGAGGGGGAGTGATTTTTTTTTACACAGGCAGATAGTGATAGAACAAGAGGGAGTGGTTTTAAACTGAATGAGTTGAGACTTAGGTTACAAGTTAGGAAGACATTCTTTACTGTGAAATTAGTGAGATATTGGAACAGGTTGCCCAGAGAAGCTGTAGATGTTAATGTAGTAAAGAAAGACACTTTGGGGGGGGAAAAACCAACCAGCTTTCAAACACACAAGCCCTTCTTCAAGTCACAGAGGTTCATTGACTTCAGTGAAACAGTCCTTGAAGGCACTTTATTTGATGGCTCTACTAAACATACATGAACATTTTTTGGTGCTTAACATTTGGCACAGCGTTATTGAGGAGTCATTGTTTGCTCTGTCTGCTTAGCATACAATGCCTTCAAACAAATATGCTGCTGGACTGGAGCAGCAGTTGTTTTGTTTTGTTCTTGTGTTCAGGGTGAAGTTGACTGGTCAATGAAGTTCACAGGCATTTAAGGAATATCTCTTACATTATAGTGTTGTCTCTTCAAGTCACCAGGACTTTGGGGGAAAAAGAAGTTTTAGTAAAAACAGGAGTGTTTGGACAGTGCAGATACACCCAGAGGGTGGTTGGGCACTGGAACAGGCTCCCCAGGACAGTGGTCACAGCACCAAGCCTGACAGAGTTCAAGAAGTGTTTGAATTATACTCCCAGGCACATGATGTGACTCTTGGGGATGGTCCCGTGCAGGGATAAGAGTTGGACTCGATGATCCTTGTGGGTCCCTTCCAACTCAGCATATTCTGTGATTCTGTGAACCTTTGATAAACTGTAATTGCTGGCACAGGCCCAACATTGTTTGCTGTAATAATCCTCCCTTTTCTTTTTGTTGTTTCACAAAGATCAATTTGCAGATTTGACTCCTAGCAACAACAAGCAGAGGAGGCATCATTTTTTAAGACTTGAGGGTTTTTTGATGGAAGAAAAACCCAAACCAAACTAAATAGGAGGCAGACTAGTGGAGACAAGATGCTGTTGTAGACAAAGTTAATGTAATCTAGAATTTGAGCTTATTCAGAGAGAGGGGGAAATCCTGACAAGCCTCAAATGGGAATTCAAGTGATACAAGACTGTGTTGACTTCAACAGCATCTTTCTGTGTAGGCACACAGAGATGGACAATAATTGTAATGTGTATTCTCTGTCTGTTTTCTCTGAACTGAACACCCTACTTAATTTTGTCATGCAATTAAACTCAATTTCCTTAGAGCTAATACAAAGTTCAGAAAAAAATGCCATTACATTTCATGTAACAGAACCTTTAGACACTGTCAAAAAAAACTTTTCCTTTTTTAAAATTGAAAACCTGAATCCCAGATTTCTCTATAACAAGCATACGAAAGTCATGTGGTGGGGTGGATGTCTCACAAGAAGGCACCTTTTTATTTTTTTCCAATGTGTGTTATCTAAAAGATATTTCTTATTGGAGTTTTTTCTTCTGAAACTTTGGCATTGCCATTGAATAAACTTTATATTTTGGAAGCTAGAGGTGAAAAGTAACAGCTCACTCAGATTCCAAACACTTCTGTTACAGGCCCAAAATAAATTGACATATCTGTTGAATGTGTGAAATAAATAAACTATATGGCTATCATTCTATAAAGATTATTGAGGAGATTTAATTTAAAAAAATCTTTTTTCCTATTCTTGTAATATCTCTTAGTATGAGTGAAATAATTTTCTTATATAAATTTGCAGTTGTCCCTTGTATGATAATTCAGAAAAAATGGTAAAAAGGATCATGTTTTCTTGTTCTTCTGAATACAGTGAGTAATTTTCTATAAAAAGTTTTTGTTCTGATAACTATGGGTTAGTTAGCCTACTAATTTCACTAGTTAGTGGCTAGTTTTTGTGAATAGGGTACTGTTTTAATGAACTTTACAGTTCAAGAATGAAGAGCTACTGAGGGCAATCAAAATTACCTGGATTCTGTTCCCAGCCCTCAGACTTCTTTGAGACTGAACTGTCACGCTTTCTAGAAAATTTGGACATCACTGAAATGGAGACAGATTGAGAAGCTCAAGCCTTTAAGGTTCCCTAATCGAATTGAAATCTTCGTTGTATATTGAATATCTGGGGAACCACAGTGAATCTGTAAAGTTTTCCAGAAAAGTTTTGAACTATTTTTTCCCTTTAAAAGTTTATCATTTGCAATGCTAAGTACCTGGAACCCTTGGAAATTTCAAAATTAATATTAAGCCACTCATCAACCATCCAGATACTAACAGTTCCACTAGGCATGGAAACAGAGCATAGCATAACAGCTTCTTCAGTCACTGGGGCTTTTTTTGTTGGCTTTTTTCTTTTCCTTCAGTAGCTCAGTTTACTAGAAATGTGAAATAATTTCTAACAGTATAATGAAGAAAATTGCATACTTAATCATTATAATGATCATTTCTTCAGTGAGTCCAAGTGCCTCCCTACAGTAGAAATACTGAATAGAGGAGAACACTTGCATGTTTTCAAGAATGGCTAAATGCCAAAAATGCAAGCCTCTGCCATAGCAGAGGTTGATTTTTAGTAATTTAATGCTATTTTTTGCTTTTCTTCTCTTATGTTTTCCATCTATCACTTGTAGAACTGGGGAAGATCCATCAGACTACCAGCAGAAAGATGATGAGAAAAACCACAGCTGTTATGCTTGATTTTTATTTTCATTTTTGTCTGCAAAATTAAAGCTTATTTCTAAGCTACTGCCTGAGAAATTCACTCTCCGTGGCAATAAGTTGTGTAGGCAACTGGCAAGGTAGCATATGCACAAATTAGAAATATGTTGTTAGGTGTTCAGACAATAAGGGAGGTTTCTCCTGGCACCTTCTATTAAAGAGAAGATAAAGTACCCATGAAAGTACTGCTGTTAAGAAAATACTAAGCCACTGCTGTTTGTTCATTAGCCTCCTTGGGTAGGTTGTGATCTTAGCTGAAGAACAGTACAAGCCAGCCCTGAAAAAAAATTGATTCCTAGAGAATAGATCCCTGTTCCCAAAGACAAGTAAATGTCTTTTGAATGAAGCTCTTTGTACTAGTCATGTAATTGCATAATTGGTCACCCCATTATGGGAGGCCTTTGATACAGTTGGTTCGTGGTTTATCAGGGGCTTCTCCTTGCTCAGAAATATTTTCTGGAGCTGAGACACAGAAAATAACAGACTAAACTTACTTTGCAGGCATCTTTCCCAGGAAACCTGCAACTGGTCCTTGTTCTGCGCCCAACAGGATTTTTTCATCGAGCTCTCTCGGATATTGCTTTCAAATTCGGCAAAGATGAGTTTAAAATGAAAGTACCTGTAAGTAATCCTCTGGTTTCCCTTTACTACCAGGAAGCTGTAAAAGTACTTAACGTAGCCAGTGAGGACCAAAAAGTACCCACCAAAAAAACGTGTTTAAAGGCAGTTCTAACAATTTTAGCTAATTCATGATAGTTTGTTCTTGAAAGAGCATATGAATTTTGAGGCAAATGCATTTCCCGTGGACAAATGCTATGGTTTCTGTCGTTTGAGCAAACATACAATGGATGCTTTTGTTTTATTGCCAGTTTACTCATTGATTGTACTTTTGTTTGCAAAGGTACAGCACTGATATTTTAAAATAAACTTTGAAACTATATGAGCTAATGATACAAAAGTTATTTTGCTTATCAGATGTAAATTTCAAGCTGAAAGATAGTCTTTAGGATACTTTTCCCCTGTCTTTCAGTTAGTTTGGGGAATCAGTACTTACATGACAAATCCATGTAGAAACTATTATTCTCTCATGGAGACCTAGGACAACAAGGAAGAAATTAATGTTGCTCTTAGAAAATAACCAAGTATGGTTTATCAAGATAAAAAAAAATGGCAGTGTAATTTATGTTGTATAAACCATAAGCCTTTTTTCTAATATGCCTCATGCTCATGCTTTTATTCAGTTACTTACATTTACATCAACTTCAACTGAAACAACTGTTAAGTTTGTTTTTCTATACCCAAAGGAAATAGTTCCATCACTTACTTCTATATTCAAGTGAATTTTCTCTATCAGTGGCTTAGAATTCTTAACAAGGGACTTGTCACCACTGAGCACGTTCACTTCTTTCTCTCCTGCTGCAGATCATAATGCTGGGCTCAGTATCAGAACTGCAGGGTTACATTGATAAAACACAATTAACAGAAGATCTTGGTGGCACCCTGGATTACTGCCATAACAGATGGCTGTCCCGTCGCACTGTAAGTCTTAGGTTTTGTTTTAACTTTTCAGTTTAATGAACCCTTCTGTTTTATACCCTGTCATTTATAAAACAGATTCCAAGTGATGCAAGTTGACTTGCTCAAGAGTGAGAAGATGTTCCCAATGGTACTTAGTCATCTTAGAGAAATAATATGAGTAATAACTTGGGAGTGGTTTTCTGAACACTTGGAGCAAAGGAACTACAGTGTATTATTGTGTAGAAGTTTATTGGTTTTGCTACAAGAAGGAAAAAGCTCAAGTTGTAAAATAACTCCAGATTATAAAAATATGAAGAAGATACACCTGATACAAGCCTAAGAAAAGTATACAATTAAGGAGTTAATGGTGACGGTATCTGTTGCTCGCAAAATTATACTTTGACTATTTTTCAGTCTTGTAATTCATCTGTTTGGGTTTGTTTTGAGAGTTATATTTTCTGTGTATGTGTTTGTTTGTACATATGTGTGTGACGAGCTCAAAACATCTTAATGCTTTTTATTCCAAAAGGCTATAGAAGGTTTCGCTCAAAAGGTTAAGCAAACAGCTCAGATTCTTCAGTCCTTTGGGACTGAGCTGGCTGAAACAGAACTACCAAATGATGTGCAATCCACCAGCTCCCTTCTTGCAACACACACAGAAAAGAAGGACAAAATGAAGGTATGTAATTTTTGTAAAGACTCTGTCTTATAGTTAAATTGTGGTTTAAGTTATAGCTAGCAATGTAATTAGAAAATATGGGACATGTTAATAGAAGTAACAATGTCAGCCACTGAAATCTTGTTGAACTTACTTGTTTTGATGTTAAAAATCCTTTTTGCATTCAAAAATGACATTTTTTGAGGCTAAGTTTATGTATGTACAAGTGCATAATGATTTGTATGTGCAACAGTAATTTCTTTGTAAGTATGGTGTGTCTAATTTGTGCTTTTGTTTGCAACAGGAAATTTGATTGTATTTGCATGCACATGAAAATGTATGGCCTTTTGAAGCATTAACAACTGTTCTTTCAAATAGGCTTAAATGAAAACTATTTAGTGGTTTCAAAACTGTACATCTAAAATTTTTTAGATATTTGTAGCCTAAGGCGACACTAGAAGGCTGTCTACCATTCAACTCAGTTACACTGGGATCTTAAGATGGTAACCTTGGAATGAGATTACATTTTTCATTTACTGTCTATTGTCAAACTTTTTAATCAAACTGTGTTTGCACTATTGCCGTTAAAATCCTTCTTCCAGTTTGGTGCCTTATGAAGTGTACTTAAAAAACCACCACCACACAACTACAGCTTGTGGGGGGTTTGTTTTGTTTTCTTTTGTAGGAGGACATCAGGGTAGCAGTAGAACAGGGAGATGATATCCTCGGAAGTATAACAAAACCAGTTACTGAGAATCCTGAATACAAACTGAATCAAGATCAGCTAGACAATCAAACAACGGTTGAAAGGTGAGAGGTGTGAAATATTGAACGTGCTGCTCTTCTGGGATTTTTTTACCCCTCCCCAGCTCTTTTGCTTAGGTCCATATGCATGCTTTGCAAATAAGCAGATGTTGCAAGGTGAACATTACAAAATGTTTCAGAAAAAACTCCTCTTGTCAGATCTGTCCTGAGCAAAGTAATATCTGCTACTGGATCACCTGGCTATAAGGAAATGAGGTTGGAGTTCTGGTGCCAACAAAACAACGCTGTTTTGTTTTGGTTTGGTTTTTTTCTTTTGTAATATTTGGACTATATAGTTGAGCAGCTTTGCCTTATTTTAAAGAACATCAATGTTTTAGAGACTAAAGAAAATTTTGCTACTGTAGGGAAGACAGGAGGGGAGGATGGAAGTAATATATCCATTCTTTTCAGTAAATTTGTCCATTTTAATTAGGTCCTTTTGAAGTGGGAAGGTTTGGTTGTTTTTTGGTTTTTTTGTTGTTTTTTTTTTTCTTTAAACCTCATATTTATCAATGTTATGAGTAGCCTTTAAAGGGCTACTAGGTAGTACACCACTTTTGAAGAATCAATGCCCCAATTTCCTATATGCTTCCTTTGATAAGTAATAGATGTTGCTTTCCTTTGCTTCCTGCCTGTCATACACAGCCCCACACACCTTAACTTACTGCCAGGTTTTTAGACATTATATCACCATGGGACAGATGTAAATTTTCACAAAGCTATGAAAGCATAGCTCATTTCCCCCAGGCAGTATTCTGCATTCTTTTTTTATCTGTCATTCTGTGTTTCTGTTACTCTGAGGCTGACTTTTCTTTCCAAATAACTGTCCATTACAATCCATAAAGCTTGGCAGAATTCAGTTTTTTTTGGTCACTGTTGCTATCAGCTGTCCAAGGACAGTGGGGGTGGGGGTTGCTAATTTATCCGTAACATTCCTATTCAATACAATATCTGACGGAAGCTGGAACAAACTCTATGTGTGTCCCTGCCTTTTTTCTAATTGGTTTTAACTTTTAAATTCAGAGTTTATTTCTGTGCTATTGAAGACAAAAGCTCATTAAAATTCTGGTGTATAGCCTTCCCTGCATGTAGGCTAAGTACAGCAAAGTGCACTGTAAAAACTCCATAGGTTCTCATACTGTCAAATTCAATATTAGAAGATAAGTTAAAAAGTAAAAGTTTTAAGACATTTGCCAGAAATATAATTGAAAAAGGCTTTTTTCATTGTGGTACTGCTGTACGCTTGCCTATGATACTTAAGTAATAACTGCTTGGAAGAGAAGGAGCAATGGCCTTCAGGTTTATTGTGAGCTTTGCCTCAATGAAATGTAAGGGCAGCTGACTGGTCACAGCAGTATGAATTTTTACTTTAATTTTTCCTTAGAGCCTAAGGCTTGGGTTCCCCTGGGTCCTAGCCCACACATATTTGCATGTTTTATTTATGTACGTTAGATACAACTCCCTTTGTGCCCAGGCCAGAGCTGAGGTGCTTCAAATCACACTTGTCCATTTTTCACAACTTAATGTTTGTGTTGGGTTTCAGTTTTACATCAGTGTTATTCTAGGAAACGATTCTATGCAATACTAAAATGTTTCCTGTATCCAGTTTATTTGTTCTGGAAAATATTGCTTTGGGGAGAGTGTTTGTTTACTGTGGAAGATTGCATTGTCCCTTGAAGGTTGTACCAATCATTCTTACAGTGGGTTTTTTTGTGTTTTGTTTTGGTCGGTTTTTTGTGTTTTTTTTTAAAGACTATTGGCTCAATTACATGAAACGGAAACTGCCTTTGATGAGTTTTGGATTAAGCATCAGCAAAAACTTGAGCAATGTCTGCGCCTTCGGAATTTCGAACAGAATTTCAGAGAGGTGAGAACTTCTTGGTGGCAGTCAATATTTGGTAATATAGATATGATTCTGAAGAAAATACTTTCTCTTCTTGTTTTTGCAGTTCTTATGTGTGCTTGAAAGCTTTCTCCAACCTTTTTCTTGTACTTGTCCTTACCTGACATACTGCTATCTTTACTGTTTTGAATTCTTGCCTATAGAGACATAACAGCTTTCCTTCTGCAGTCTTTTTTTCCATGCACCCAGCAGTGTATAAGTGTTCAAAAACCCCTTTGAAACCTGTTCTGTACCACAGAAGTATGAAATGTTGCTGCAATGCTTTCATCTTGCTAATAGGCCCTTTTATGGAACCAAGACTCAACTAAACCTTCTGGCTGAAATTTTATAAAAACTGTCTCCAACACTGTGGGTGAGAATTTGCAACCACACTCTGAGAAGCTGGGTGGAGGCTGGAGGCTGAGCTACAATTTTTACAGCCAGCTTCTGATCTCATGTTGTTTAACTCACATGCTGATGGCATCTACAGTCCCTTTATGCTGGTGTAGTTGATCTCGGAGCACCGCCACTATGTCTCCATGAGAGCAGCACTCAGAAACCCCGTTGCAAGTGTGTGTCTGTCTGTCTCTCAACCAATTGCTCGGGTGGGGACCTTTCCCTCATGTTTTGCTGGGGACCCTAATTTTGCTTTGTATCACTGTCATCTGGCAAAAGCAAGATCATAAATGTTTCCTGAGTTCCATTAGTTTTCCTGAGGTTTGTTTTCAGTACCAGGAAACACAATTACTTTAATGCCTTTTCTTTGTATTTGTTTTCATTTAGAATTGGGGGTAGAGGTAGGCTGACAAAGAAAGTGATTTGTCTCTGTGCCTCAGTAACTGCATAATTTGAGTCACCTGACTGCAAATAGTTGCTACCAGTTATTTAACTGATGGGACTCCAGAGAGGTGCCACCCTTTTCATTCATACGTAGCTGTGTCTCATTTCAGGTCAAAGCAGCTTTGGATATTGTGTCTGAGAGACTGTCTGCTTTCACAGATGTGGGAAACAGCAGTTCGCATGTGGAGCATATTTTGAAAGATCTTGCCAACTTCGAAGAAAAATCAAGTGTAAGAACTCTGCAAGTCTTTTAATTTCTATTATGACAAAGTATGTGCAGAAGGGAATGGTATTTGGTTGTGGAGTATGTCTTATGAGCAGAGCTTAAGTTGACAACAGGGCAGAATCAGTGTTTCCAGTAGCATGCAGAAGGAATTTGGAGTAATGTCTTTAGCCACTGGAGCTGAGACTACATCTGAGACTAATTCTAGGGCATCCCTTAATGAAGAGCAGGGTGACCAGTCACAAAAGTGTGATTGCTGCACTGAAGAATTGAATTAATTGTCTACATAGACAAGTTCTGCACTTAGTGATCAAGGGGCCACTTCGATTCCTATTAAAGCCACTTGTTTCATTAAATCTTAGACATTAGAAAGCCGTGTATTGAATGTACAATATGTTAAAAGATGACCAACAGGAACATGCACCCTGAACAATGTAGAAAGGGAACCCTTTTCTGATCTGTGCTTCACAGTGAAATATACTGCTCTCTAGGTGAGGTCATTGTTCTTAAGGCTGAGATAGATATTTTTTAATTCATGTTCCGATTGCTGCTGTACCCCAGATTGCATACATTTACACACAGGATGCTGCTGAGTAAGACGTAGGAAGACAATAGTGTTTACTTCACAGGGTGGAATATGATTAAACTTATTAATGCTTCTGAAGTACTCTGGTACAGAAAGGAAGAAGGCATAAAAGTTCTCGGGCATCTGGAAAGACAGGAAATCACTTTAATTTATTAATCAAGGCAGCTGTTCACTAAAGATGTATTCTTTATCGCATTCTTTATCGTATTTTACTGCATAGAAATAATATTGACTTTTTTTTATTGACCTTGATCCAAGGAAAGATTTACCTAAATCAGTGCTTGCTTTCTTAGGAAACTGTAGCAAAAGCCAGAATGCTAGCCTCAGAGGGTGATGCTTTTATTCAAAGCAATCATTATGCTGTGGACTCCATTATTCCAAAATGCACTGAACTTCATCATCTCTGTGATGCCTTCACTACTGAGATAGAACGGAGGAGAAATCATCTTAGCAAATCTCTGGAACTACATGACTTATTAGAGAAGGTAAATTTTGAATGGAACAGTTGCTTCCCGTTTTGTTTGCTAAAACCTCAGTCAACCAGTTGTCATAATGGTAGATAGTATTATCTTGATGTGTTGGAAGTTTTGTCCTTAAGTAGCTGAGCACGTCATAAGTAGAAGTATGAGGTCTTTTAGGCCTCTTAGTGTTTGATGCTGACGTTGGTGCATTCTGAGCCTCTTCTCTTCTCTGTTTCTAGTCTATGAAGTGGTGTGATGAAGGAATTTATCTGCTGGCTTCACAGCCAGTAGACAAGTGTCAGTCTCAGGATGGTGCAGAATCAGCATTACAGGAGATCGAGAAATTCCTGGATACTGGTGCTGGCAATAAAATCAAAGAGTTGAATAAAATTTACAGAGAGTATGCACATATCCTCAGTGAGGACCTAAAGGTACCAGAAGACATTTATGTGTATCTGTGTGTCCATTTGTTTATTTTAGAATTTCTCTCTTGTACTGCCATTGCTAAAGCTAAATAATCAGTACTAGGAGTTATACCTGGGAACTGTAAAGCCTACACATTTCCTTACCTATGTCTTGTCATATCTGTGGATAAGCATTAAGGATTTCAGAGTCTTTTAATAACTACATCAATTTTTTCAGACAGTAGGATTGCTTTTTAAAAAAAAACCTCCGAAGTATTTGAAGTATCTTTTTTTTTATGTAGCAAGACTGTGATATTTTCTGTCCTTGATGTTAGCACACTTCTGCTTTGTAACTGCTTTTGGTTTTTTGATGTTTTTGTTAAGAACTTGAGAATATATCCCTTTTCCTCTTGGTTGATCTCTTCATGTAACAGAACCTTTAGACACTGTCAAAAAGCTTTTCCTTTTTAAAAATTGAAAACCTGAATCCCAGATTTCTCTATAACAAGCATACAAAATACTTTATGAACTGATGTTCCAGTTTTTAAATGTACTAAATGACAGTAAATTATGCCTTGTTAGGAGACAAGAATTAGGGTAGTATTTCCATATGTGGTATAAAAGTAATTGCAATTTCAAATCAATATGATCTAAATGTCAATATAACTTGTTGATACGTCTCTGACAGGAAATAAAAATTTTTAATTAATTATTTAAATTATTATTTTAAGTTATTTTTTTATTTCTGTGGCACTGGTAGGAGCACGTGCAAAAGGTTTTCCAGAAGCAAGAAAGTATGGAAGAAATGTTTCAAAAGAGACAAATAAGTCTTAAGAAACTGGCAGCTAAGCAGACACGTCCTGTTCAGCCTGTTGCACCGAGACCTGAAGCATTTGTAAAATCTCCTTGTACCTCTCCAGGTAAGTTACTGTATTAGCCTTTAATTTTTTTGTGCTATGCTGAAAAACTTAAAGAAACTTTCAGCCATAATTTGCAGTGGCGCAAACATCCGTGTCAGATCTGATCAAGTTTTAACTGTTGTTTGATCCTGGTTTATGTGCTTAGGTCTTCAAAGAGAGTATGTACCCAACTCAGAAAGTGCTCTTCGGAGAGTAAACTACAGAAGAGGAAAGGTAATTTTTTTTTTCCTTTGTATTTTTCATGTATGTACTGCTTGAGAAAGTCATAATACAATGTCATAATTCAGGAACTCTCAAGAAGGATGAGGCTATTCTACTGGAAAAGTGATGGTATTGTCCCTATTGAAGTAACTCTAAAACAGTCGTGTGGTTTAAATAGAGGCTGCTTTGTTGCTGGGCTGGGTATGAGGGAAGGTAAAGTAAATAGTTGCCAATATCAGGAAAAACGTTAAGGGCAGCAAAATATAAAATCTATGAACAAGAAACATTTATTATTTGCCAGTAGTAATTGGCTACTCTTAAAACTGGTGAGAGTGAAGAGGTAGTTGTCATTGGCTGCAAGACAGCTTCACCTGAGCTAATGGGTTGCCATTCCCAAGTGGGGATGATCTTCCTGCCACACCTCCAGCAAGGAAAGTAACCTGATGGCAGCAATGGAAACATATAGTTTCTCACTGGGTTAGAGAGTTGAATCAACTCAGTGAAGGTTCAGCAAAAGGCAACGCAAGGAGAAAAGCAGGACCACATGACCAGGACGGACAACATTTGGAGAACGGAGGTAGTTCAAGGTGGAGTGGAAAGCAGAACCGTTTTGTTTGTTTTTTTTTCAGCAAGCCATAGTCAGATTTAGCTATTACAGTAGGAGTTTAAGAGCAAATCTCTGTGTCAGGAACCAGAAAGTTAGCACGGTACCTTATTTTTAGCTTGGAAAACAGACTAAGGCCAGTGTAGCCTACAAGATTATGCAGATGCTCTGATGTTGCCTTCTTGGAAAAGGGACTCTGAACCACCATCTTTTCTAAACTGACCTCTTATGGAGAGCTTCTTGTTGTGTGCTTCAAGAGCTTCAGGATGGCTTGGATTTTTTTGCAGCATTCTTGCACATTACCTTAATTTTTACTGGAGTACAGTTTTTCTGGTGAAAAGGCATACTAGGAGAGCTGAGCACAAAGCTCTCTATTTTAATGCATTTTTCCCCCATATGGTATGCCATGATAATTTTTTTGTTTTGTTTTGTTTCTTTCTTTAGAGTGAAATGACTGAACTGCATCAAAGCAGAGGAGGATCTACAATGGATGATGAAGAAAACCTAGCTGTGTTACGACAGTAAGTATATTTTGATAAGCAAAAAGATGTGCTTTTTTTTCTGATTTGGTTCCAGCAAAGCCTGATTTTGGCTAAGGATTTGATAAGACACTTCTCTGGAAGCATCTTTGATAAGATGCTTCTCTGAAATAAGCCTCATTGCTTTTTGAAGTGCATTGACTCTGCTCTGTACACAAAGGAAGATATTTCAGTCTGTCTGCAGCATTATTTATAGTTTGTGTAGTACCAGACTCTACCTTTGCTGCAGAGAGGTGATGCTATGGCAGTGTAACAGCATATTTGCATTTCAGAGATGACATAGTTTTGAGTAATAAGCCTTCTGTAAATCTATTGGAGGTTTTGGTCTCCATGCCTTAAGACTGTCTTTTTATTGGACTCTTTTTAGTCCCCGTTTTGATAAATGTTACCAAAAATCATTTATATAAAAACTGAATAGCATCACTTTTATTAAAGGAATAACTTGGTGGCACCTGCAATGCATATAGCAGACCTTGCATTTTCACCTGTAAACTGGCTATTCATATGATCTTTTTACTGATACGACCTTGTGTTACAACATACAGAATCACAAAGGAAGGGGGCTGGGGGAATGCATGCTTGCTTGACTGTTAGGGAAATTAAAACAGCATTGAGATATTTAAAGTGTGCCCTAAATGCCTCTAATTTAAAATCACTAGTGTAGTTTTGTATTTGATAATGCTATGCAGCTACTCCACCTCCTGTAATACAAACACAGCATAACCAGAGTTTGTATGTACAATGATAAAAGGCTTCACAGCTTCAATTCGGTTACTGTTAAGATTTTACTTTTTCTCTGTTCAAACACATTTTCAGAAATATAAAGTGTTTTAAAAATACGTATCACTTAATAAAGATATATCAACTGCTTATAGAAATATCCATGAGACATCACATATTCCATTACCTGGAAATTTTACTGTCTAAAGTAAAGTAGAAACACAGACAACGTTAGTGTTGCCTCATTACTTTGCATGAGTGAATTGGCCCACCTTAATTGTCATTCCTTGTCCACAGGCATGTAATTAATGAACTTATCGAGACTGAACGAGCATATGTGGAAGAACTTCTCTGTGTTCTTGAGGTAAAGATTAAATTTCACTGTGGCTGTCAGTGAATCTACTTGTCTTTCCCATTTCATGGATGCTCTTATGTTTTCCTTACCACTGTAAAGCATCTGTTTGTCCTGTCAAGCAGTATGATCATTGTACCTCTTCTTTCTCTTCCTATTTTCACAGAGGCAGAAATGCACATTTTTTTTCTAGAAATATTCATACAACTAGATTTTTTCTATCAGAAAACACAAATTGAGCAGAAAATAAGATATGCCTTAGTATTTAGGTGGGTCATACTGAGATTTGTAATGGTCATTAATTCCTGCAAAAATTCTTTCCATAATCTTGGGCCAACTCCAGGAAGGTCATATGTCACACAAGAATGTGAATCTGCAACGAGAGAATCTTGTGTCAGAGGAGAAAATTTGTTTCTTGCACCCCTCTTTGCATGTCTTTGTCATCTTCCACGTCTTGGGTACAGCTGTGGGAACAGAATGCCTTGTAGTAATACCCTCATTTGAAATCATCAGGGAAGCAAAGGTGCTCCTTTTGCTGCACACTTGAGGATGCACAACTGCAGTACTGCTGAGTTGCTTACACAATTACACTGCACTGTTCTGTTGTTCCTCAAGTTTAAGTCTTCGGATATGGATGTGTCATATTTTCTTGTAGTCCAGTTTGACTGTAGGGGATGATAATGTTGTAGATAACTAGTGTTGAATTATTTTAGTCAGGATGAATTGGAATTGAGCCAAGTGAGTACTCTTGTTGTCCATACCAATATTAAGCTCCTAGATAGGAACTGTCTTAAGTCGTTGGCCAGGATTGATAATTTCTGAGTATGTACCTTCAAGTAAGGGTACTGTATGAGGGTTTTGGACTCTTGTCCTGGTTTTGCTAGTTTGTGCTCAGCTTCCTACAGCATTTATGTCCTGTGCCCAGTCCATGTGCTAGAAGTGTTGATTTACGCTAGGATGTTTGCATTTGCTACGTGGTAATAAAGTAAGATGGGTCTGGAGTGGACCTGAATAATAATTTTATTCTCTGCTTTTGTATGCAATGCCATGTGTACAGTTCTAGTCCATAGAATCAAAAACTTGAATAACTGGAGGATTCTTGGTCCTTACTGCTGTTGCTGGAGGTTTTCTGCAGGATCTTTCTATTCCCATAGTATTACTCTTGTTTTCCATTGAGTATAGGGCAACCTGGTCTTGCTAGGCCAAGCTGTCTTGATTTTCTGCCAGAGTGACAGACTTTTCAGTTCTCTGACCATGCCAGGCACACTTCTCTGTGACTCCTTGCCATTCAGGATTCCTCTCTCTTGAACTTGGGGTTAGTGGGTCTGCCAGCAGTAATTCTGCGTCAGTACATGCTGAGGTATGGTTCAATGGCAGTCTTCCAGCTTTCGGTATTAATCCATAATTCTGTCTGTTCTCCTAGTTTCTTTGTTTCTCCTATTATTATAATCTTTCAATTTTTCATGTAAAATAACCTCATACTCCTTTGTAGGTACAGTGTCTCCTCTTACTATGTCATGTTTATTTGCCATGCATCTTCTGTCTGCCAAGGATTCTGATAGGAAAAAAAAGCAAGGTAGTTCCCAAGATTGATTATTGGGAAACTGCTATCACTACTTTTATGCAAGTTTGATAGTTTCTATTTTATTAATAACCATGATCATCCCCCTTTAGTCCATGAAATTCAGTAATTTTTACTGGGAAAAAATATTGGACTAGTCTGGTTTTAGGTATTGAATTCTGCTCCTTTCTCCATTTACTTTGATGCTTTAGAACAGCTTTCAGATACATTTCCTTACCCGTGTCTTGTCATATCTTTGGATGAGCATTAAGGATTTCAGAATCTTTTAGTAAGAAAGACTAAGCAAAGCATTATATATTCTTTAAGTAAGATTAAATAATCTCTGTGGCTGCATAAGGTAGCTTGCCCTCTCTTTTCTTAAAACACAACTACTGCATAGGTAGTAAAACGTGAAGGTTTTATATTAAATTTTAAAAATAAGTACTACATCAGCCTAAGGTGGAAAAAGGATTGACAAAAGCTTTTTGTCAATGCATGGGTTTCATGCTTTTGTTTTTTCAAAATTTCAAAGTAATCTGCTCTGTCAGGCTTCTTTTCACCTCAGCTAAATTAGGTATCCCTTCTTTATGCCAACACTGACTATGCTGCTGTGTTCAGCACATCTTTACTTCAAGTGGAAGTGAATCATTCTCTTCATGCATCTCTTCATCTGAACTGCATAGTGGCTGCAGTTGTTCTTTCCTCATTAAAAATATTTAGCTTCATTTTATATGGATTATTTTTGTAATTTTTAAGGCTGTACCATTTCTATTAATTTTATTAATTTATTTATTTATAATCTTTCAGACTCTGCATTTTCCTGTTTGGGGTAGAGATACAGGGTGGGACTGATAGTTAACTATCTATGAGCTCCAGCATCTTCACCTAGACCACTGTTTGTTTTGTTTGTTTTTTTTTAATGTGGTGATTGAGGAAAAAATACCAAGGTTTTTAAAGGGATGATTCTGGGTTTTTTTTAAAAAATTAGTCACTATCCTATCCACATGCTTCAGGTTAGCTGACTTTATGAGCTAGTTCTACTTTTTGAACTTTGGACCACACTTAGAAATTGAAATTCCTAAGTGTAGGTGCACTTTTGCTTGTCCCTTCTTTTGATTTGTCAGTTTGTTATAATTTGGTGTAGTTTATTACAGTCAGTGTGACTAATGCAATGATCACCTTGTGTTTAAAAAAATTTGAAAAAAAGCGCACAAACCACAAGAGTACATTTCTTAATGTACTTACATTAAGAAATCTGCTTTTAATGCAGATACTAGAGCATTCTTGCAGCTTTTCTGGTTGATTGTTTGGGGATGTTTGGGTTGGGGTTGGGGGTGGGTGGGATAGTGTTTAGGGGTTTTTTAGTGTATTGAGAGAACACCAATTAGTGACCTCGGGACCAGAGGAGAACACAGTCCTGGGATAAAGCCACCTTTGTACTCTCTTGTCCTTATCTGTGCCAGATAAACAGGTGTGTGATTATATGACAAATGGAAGATGTCAGAATCTAAAGTTACGAGTTTTGGTACCAAAGCTACTGGAAGTGCCTTAAAGATAGGATTTGTAGCTCAGTGGTTTCTGTTACCTGCAGAAATAACTACAGTCAGCTTGTTCCTTCATAGGAATGGCTGAGAGAGGCATGAAGGTTTGTGTGTGTACTGGAATTGTGGCTTTGAACTCAGATGTGTAAAGCCTTAACAGGAAGAGTATAAACTATAGTTTGTAAGCAGTGTGGGAATGCAGAACCTTTCCTTGGTGAAAATGATGGCAAAATTTTTCATCCTTGCTTAACTAGAATCTCAGGAATTATTAAAGTGTCTTTCTATAAAAACTGTGTGTATATCTGACTGGGCTGATGGAAAAACAGGATTTGTATGCTTCTTTCATGATTAATACTGAGCTCTTTCTTCGCTGTCAGGCTTAAGGCAGACTGCCATGTCAGAGAGGGAAGTACTGCAAGTAAAGGGAGAAAATCATCGTGCCTCTTTCCTGTGTTGCAGGGTTATGCTGCAGAGATGGACAACCCCTTAATGGCTCATCTCATCTCACCAGAACTGCAAAATAAGAAGGATATCTTGTTTGGGAATATGGAAGAAATTTATCACTTTCACAACAGGTGGGGATTTGCATTCAGATCTAAAAATATCTTTTGCATGGGATTCTTTACTTCTTAATTTTTTTTTAATTGGTAAAAGAGCCTTACCCAGTTCTACTTGTCCATCTGGTATGTCAACATTTGTATTGCATAGAAGAGGCAAAACAAAATATTTATAAAAGATGAGTGAAGCTGTGTGAAACTTCATATTTGCAGTACACAGGTAAAATTTTGCATTGTGGTCCTCTTCCTGAAGCAAGTTACTTGGATCTAAGCTAATTAAGGTTTCTTTAGGTTTCTTTTAATTTTTTGTGATATTTGCTGTGGAAAATAAATTATTATTCTAAACCACAGATTATATAGTTGTTTCTTATTCAGACAAAACTAGAATGGAGGGTTTGACCACTGATTTTCTGGGTGATGGTTCTTTTTTCTAAATTTGGGAACGTGGGGTTTGATTGGTTTGTGGTGTTTGGAATGAAAACCCAAACACTTTAAACTGTATAAATTCTGCTGCTGAATACATAAGGCAGGGAAACAAAATCCCCTTTCCCTCACGAATCTGATACTTTATTTCAGTTATAGCAACAGTAAGCTAAAAGAAATTGGTGATTATGTTTGGTTTCATTTGCTATCCCTTTTGAAGAACATGATCTAGAAGAATTTTTGCTTAGTTTCATAGTACAGAATTACAACTCTTTCCAAAAGTTTAAAAAACGGATTGCAAGAGTGTGAACATTTATGATAACTTTTTTTTTGACGTGTGCTCTAAGAAAATCTTCTTCCTCATAGAATATTCTTGAGAGAATTAGAAAACTATGTAGAATACCCAGAACTAGTAGGACGGTGCTTCCTGGATCAGGTACGTGTGTCATCTTTTGCTGACACTTTGCTCATAAGCCTCTCTAGGACTGTAACGTGTGAGTGTGATTTTCACGTAGTAATTACCACCACATCCCTTTTGTTTGTCCTGAGCATGTGATAGGTTGAGAATATTAATATTAAATGGTTTGTTTACTTGGTTAGATTTCTTTGTTCTAGTGTTGTTATCATTCTTTCCTGTTTTCTTTAAAGAGTACATCTCAACGGAGTAAGTCCAAAATATAGAAAGCTTTGACAAAATATAGAGAAATATAAAAATATAGAAAGCTATGACAAAATTAAACTCTTTCAATTTAGGATTTATTAAACAATGAGTCTCAGTACTACAGGCTAAATACGAATGTGTTTATGGAAATCAATCTCCTGTTTTTGCTATCTATGGATGCTCTAAAGCTCCTGGGAGGAGCAATCCCTACTCCTTCTATTTACTGGCATCCATGGAGATGCAGTTTCCTAAAACAGAGGGACAGAGGTACTTCTGTATCAGCTGATTTCCTACCTGGTCTTTCATTTATAGCTAAGGTTACTATGGCATTTTCAACAGTATTTATTTCCTTTTCCTTTCAACAAGTGCTGAAGTCATGCTATTTAGTTGCCAAAGTGATAAGGGGAAACAAACTGCTTGATCTACCTTAGTGTAACTCCCAGTGAAAAACACATTCCTGAAATGAAAATAAAGAAAAAGGACAAAGTCTTTAAAAAACATTGCACAGAGGGACTCAAGGTTGGGCATTCATAAAAATATTTTTCATATTGTAGTAGAAATATATTTGTAAAAACAATATATACTTCTTTGTAAGATGCTTAACATTTAACTGAAGCAAAACACTATTGGGAACATTTTATTCTGTTGTTCCAAGTACCAAATTAGGAGCCATTACAAAATTGGTGATTTTGCAATTCCTTGAGGCATCTCAAGCAAAAAACAATGATTCAATTTTTGTTGGTGGGGGGGTTTTTCATAACATTAGTGATTATGAAAAAAATTCTTATGAACTTTGTCTATTAAAGTCACAAGAATTTATTAACTTTTTGCTTGTGTCCCCAATTCCAGATGGAAGATTTCCAGATTTATGAGAAATACTGTCAAAATAAACCTCGATCTGAAAGTTTGTGGAGGCAGTTTTCAGATTCTGTATTCTTTCAGGTATGCTTGCTTGAATCCCTAAAATAATGATGGGTTTGATATTGTTGGGGTCTGGGTTTTTTGTTTGGTTTATTTTTACTTAATCATCTCAAGAACAAATAACACAAGTATTGAAATCCAACACTGATTACAGGAATGTCAAAGGAAACTGGATCACAAACTCAGTTTGGACTCATACTTACTGAAACCTGTTCAAAGAATAACCAAATACCAACTCTTGCTAAAGGTATGTGTTACTGAACTATATACATTTGTATTTTTAAATGCTACTTCTCTCAGCCTGCTGAAGACAAATCTAAAAATTAGTAGTTATGGATATATGGATATATAAATGGAAACAGATAAATCCTAGTCCATCAGCTTTCAACACAGTTCTTTTTTCTTTTACTCAAAAAACCGGTAGTAAGCAAATGTTGCACAGAGACACCTTGTGTAACTACTTTTGCCCATAGATTTCTGCTGAAGAGAAGAACGAAAAGTTGATGAGGGGAAACAGAAGGACCAAGAAACCTTTGCAACAAAGAAAAGAATATCTGAAGTACTTATTACTATTCAGTCCTAGCACCCCACCATTTGGGAGGAACTTGCCTTGGGAACTTGCTGGGTTCTAGGAAACCCACTTGACAGACAGCCCTGTGTGGTGTTTTTATGAAGGATGCTGTTGTCATTCACATTAACATGCTATACTGAGAGAGCAAAATGAGAGCAGTGTAATATCATAAATTTATTCAAATTAATGTATAATGTTTTGCCATGTATGAAGTAAGAACTATTTCTCACACAGACACATATTTCAATGGTTATATTTGACAGTAGCTTAAAAAATTTGCCTCAGGCCACATTTATTCTTGAGTTAAAACTGAGCTGTTAACAGCTTTTAAAGAATCAATTACATTTAAGCTTGTGTAAAGAGAGGATTTCCCACACTGAGTGCTAAAAATTGAACATTCCTAGTTGCTGCTGTTTCCAAAGCTAAGTATGTTGGCATTCCTTTCCACTCAGGAAATGCTGAAGTACAGTAAGAACTGTGAAGGTGCTGAAGATCTTCAAGAAGCACTGACTTCTATACTGGGCATTCTTAAGGCAGTTAATGATTCTATGCACCAGATAGCCATTACAGGCTACGATGTGAGTAGCAGTATTTTTACTTACTTTTTATTTTCTTTTCATTTCTTTCTTAGATGTATGTAAAGCATACCCTATAGTGTGTACTAATAATGAGAAGTTTTACAAAAGGTGCCTTTAAACTGTATTATGTAATGAAAATAATGGAAAATGGATCTCTCTATACTCTTCTGAAGTTTCTTTGCTATGAGTAATATTTTGCTGTATTGACCCAAGTTTTTTTCTTTGATTTACTTGACACTGAGTTAGAAACTGAAAACTGTCACGAAGAGTGTTTTAGGCTACTGCCAAATGGGAGTTGCTACTAAGTTTTTATATCTGTGTGTGAAAATACACCCAAAACTTCCAATTACAGAATATAACAAAAGCTAAGAGACTGTGTAAGTAGCTTTGGAGCAGAGTTTGGCGAAAAAACCCCAAACAATCCAATATGTGTACTGTGCTTCCCCCTCTCTCTGTGTGTAGTTCTCTGTATCTCTGCTATTGGTACTCTTGATCGTAAAATCCTGCCTGAACAGTGTTAGCCAATGAAAATTATGTGTAAAAATCCAACACTGACTTTATTTTTATTACATTTCCAAATCCAACATAAACACTGATGTGAGAGATTACTTGGAATGACAGACTTGCGAGGACCTGTTCAGAATGTGTGTTTTGGTTCGATGTTATCTCTTTGTAGTTATAAATGTCACTTCTTTTGTTCCAGGGAAACCTGAATGAGCTGGGCAAGCTTTTAATGCAGGGATCCTTCAATGTCTGGACTGATCATAAAAAGGGTCACGCGAAGGTGAAAGATTTGGCACGTTTCAAGCCAATGCAGCGACACCTCTTCCTCCATGAGAAAGCAGTGCTGTTCTGTAAAAAGCGAGAAGAAAATGGAGAGGGATATGAGAAAGCACCTTCTTACAGCTACAAACACTCCTTAAATGTAAGACACCAAACAGTCCAGCAAGGTCGAGGTACTGAGGGCTTAGCCTGCAGTAGTACAACATTCTAATCTTTCTCTGCAAAGCTGTGTTGCAGCATTGCACTGAGAACTTCACTCTTTCAGGCAAACCTGACTGGTGCTGCAGGTCTGTGTTATTTTGTGTTGCTGTCTGTTAGATGGCAGGGGGAAAAGATCCTTCGAGAAAATCCAAAGGGTAATAGGGCAGCTGAAAGGCAGGTGCAATTATCACACAGTAAATGTAGAGCAGGGTAGTATAAGATGTAAGAAGTCCATGGTTTGGGTTTTAAGAGATATCTTATAAGTCAGTCTCAATGTAATGTACCTAAACCTTTCTTTCCTACAAGATAGCCAGTACTAAAGCACTAAATCTCTTGTGTCCAACATGCAGGTGAGATGTTATTGTTTTTCTTTGAGCAAGAAGCCAAATCTGGTTTTCCTTTTCAGAAATAGGGTACCAAAGAATGCTAGTATCCTCCTGCTTCTGTTCTTACCATAATTACAATGTGGTGAACTTCTGTTCTCTTTGCTTCCAGATGGCTGCAGTTGGAATAACAGAAAATGTCAAAGGTGATGCAAAAAAATTTGAAATCTGGTATAATGCAAGGGAAGAAGTTTACATTATACAGGTAAATAATACGTGCCACTGCGTAAAAAAAAAAAAAAAAAAAAAAAAAAAAAAAAAAAAAAAAAAAAAAAAAAAAAAAAAAAAAAAAAAAAAAAAAAAAAAAGACTGCAATGAGGAAATGTAGGAAAAAACACCCAAAGCACCACCAGATTAATTCATAAGGTAGTTTCATAATTTATTTCAATTGAAGAGTCTCCTGGGGGAAAAACTAATCACATTTTACAATATCCATGGAGGATACTGAATACACCATTACTACAGCTGCCACTGGCTTGGGCCAGCTGTTGCCCAACTCTGTTGACTGCCAACCCAAGTGGATGGCTTGGGAGGTGGGGTTTGATTGTCACACATGCATAGCCTCTCCCTCAGCATGTTGCAGATGCTATAACTAGTTTCTATTCACAGAAGGACTAGAGAGGGAGTTTTGTCTGCACCTCTGGAAAAATTCCTCTGAGGCTATGCTTTGGCATCCAGCTATTTGTATAATAAGTATTCTGTGCTTGATGGCTGATTTTTTTTTTTTTTTTGGGGTAGGCACCAACCCCTGAAGTTAAAGCTACTTGGGTAAATGAAATAAGAAAAGTGCTGACGAGTCAACTGCAGGCATGCAGAGGTAAAGTATTTTGGAGATACAAATATATTTAATCTGTTTTCTTTTTGAACTTCAAATCCTTCCCAGTATATCTTCCCTGTGTAGGACACGGATCTATTTTAATAGTTCTTTTTCTTTCCTCCATTACAGAAGCTAGTCAGCACAGGACACTAGAGCACACACAGAGCTTACCTCTACCAGCATCATCTTGTGCAAGGTAAGTATATATGTTGTCAAATCAGCCTGGCTGTCTTGTAAATACACTAATACATCTGGTTTGCATTACTTCATTACTCCTGTCCCTTAATACTGGTCCCTGTGTTTTAAGGCTTTTTAGTTCTCTTAGTACTATAAAGCTATAGAGCTTTGATTTTATACATATCCAGAACTGCTAAACTGAGTAGCAATGACTTGGGCTTTGCCAGTTGATAGAGAACAATCCAGAAAAGTCATTTCCTATGCCAGTCAAAATCCTGGTGATATTACGGGTCTGCTTGTTGAACAGCTAATTAATATACGTTACAGTCCAGATAAGAGTTTTATGGAGCAACCTTTTACTCCTTCTTTGTTCTTTTCTTTCATATGGATTAATTTTTTCTTCTTTTTCCAATGTCCAATGTAACCTTCCTTTTTGTCTTTTTTTGGGACATCATCTTTTCTCTGTCCCTTGTTCTCTTCTTCCAATTTTCCTTTTTTTTTTTTTACCTAAATGACATGTAAATTCTTCCAGTGTCCCAACTTCTGAGTCAAGCTTTTATTCTTTTCCATCCTTCACCAAACCAACCTGTATATTCTTTTGTCCCTTACCTGCTGCTCTGTCCTTGTCTGACACCCCTTCGCTGCTACTCACTTTGTTTTTTCATGTGTTTATCTGTCTATCCACCCATGAGCCTGTGTGCTCCTGTCTTCAGTTTCCACAGGGTGTGTGCTCAAATATGTATTGGTAACTCTCTACACTGCATCTTTTATGCATCTACTTATTGCTCAGGAAGAATTTCCCAAATATATAGTATTTGCAGAGTATCTTTCTCTATTCCATTCCCAAATGGAGGTGTGATGGGAGTCCAGCTGCGAGATCCAGCCCGAGGACTTTGTCCATCCTTCATCTGCTCCTGTGTTAAGAGCTTCCGAGAGGCAGCTCCTTTATCTTTCTCCTTTTTTCCCCCTAATATGTTCAGGAGGAACCTGTAGGCTGCAAATGAGTGGAAGCTGTCCTGAGCCATCTTCTCAGTAGCTCCCACTGCCACAGTACATGCAATTTCAGCCAGTTAGGAGAGGTGTTTCTCATTTGTATGTGCTCATGGTCTTTAAATGCACAATCACCAATTACTTTCTCAGTCCTGGAAGCTATGATTTGGGAAGTAGCAAATAAATGTTTTTCAGCCTATATATCTATATGTAAAAGACAAGCTGTGACTTAAGGTCCTCACCCCTGTTCAGACCCACATTTACTAGAAATGGATTGATGGTCTTAATTTTCTTCCAATAAACAGTCCTTCACGAAACCACATCAGAAATACCAAAAAAATGGAGGAGAAAAAAGCTGATCTCACAAGTCTGGAAGGTTATGTCACTACAGCATTACCAAAGTACCCTGAGAAAGGCAAAGGTGAGTTTACACGTACGTGTCGTCGTCTTTAATTGTGACAAGCATGCCTTGCACTGCAGGCACACAGGCAGATCCACCAGCAGAGTAGCCACGGTAGTGCAGGGAGGCAGCATGACTCCTCAATAAGCAGGGCTTTGCTGCTTTCAACCCTAAGGCAGCCCACCAAAAAAGTGCTGCCCACACTACACCAGCATGTTGGTCCCATCTACCCTTAGCTTGGACTTGATTTCTGCACTCCAGTGCGTGGTGTGGACAGGCCCAAAGGCATCTTGAATGAATGGTAGCCAAAAGCAGATGGGAACTGTTGTTATGAGGCCGAAGTCTGCAACACGTCTTCGCTTAGAGCTGCCCAGCTTCGCAGGGTTCTCTTCCTCTGGATAAATTTATTGGCATTACCTGTTCTAAAGAGGTTGGTTTTGTTTTGTTTTTTCTCTTTGATTGTGTTCCAATCATGGAAATTATTTACTGAACCAGTGGCAGTACAAGGTCCTGCACCGCAAGAACAACTGGCCGCACATGTTGTACCTGGACTTTCATTTGTCCTTTCTCTTCCTAACATGCAAGTTCCCTGGCAGGGCTGCAAAAGACTTTTTGCCTTGATCTTTTCATGGCCTTCTATCTTTTCTTTCTGTGTCTCTTTCTTCCTTTATAGACAACAGTAGCTCTACCTCAGAATGCTCTGTACTGTCAAAAAAGCGCTTTACGCTGCAGGGCTTTACTAACCTGAAAAGTCAGAAAGGTAACTTTTAATAGAACTAGACTGTCTTCTGTGTAAGACTGTAATTGAAGTATCACCTTATATGTGCTGTGTAGTGTGATAGGTTTTGAGTGTACACACTAGCTTGTTCTTCTGAGGTCAAGCTAGGTTCCTAAGTCAGTGCCTCTGACGGGGAGATGATTTCAAGAGAAAGCAGCTGCAGAGTGGGAGGGGGAGATGCAGCTGGGAGAAGTGAGGCTGTTGGAGATGCAAGGGAAGGAGTGCAATTTCCAGTATCTCCAATCTCACTGTCAAGGCCAAAGAAGGAGTGCCCCATTCCTGTAGAAAAACTAGAGGAAGGAAGTTGTCATCTGATCAGACACCTGGCCTGCTTCTAGCTTCAGTGGATCTGCCCCAAATGCACTTGTACTTGGCAAAAAGGAATCAAGGTTTTATAGAGTATTTCTGTATTGGCATCCTTTGTAACAAAACTCCCAAAGCGTAACTACAGCAGAGTATGGCTGACAATGTTGTTTTCCTGAATAGAAAAATAAATACGAATTTCTCTATTCTTCCAGATATGGTCTTTACTTCCTTTTTTCTAAAACAGGCAATAGGAGTCTGAGACCTTTCTTGCTTCCTCCTGCCAAGTAATCGCACTGGTACAGTTACTTCTTGCTTTGATCAGCTGTCTTTGAACAGTCTGAATTACATTAAGATGATGGCACTTGTTCAAAAGCATGATTTTTTTTTTTCCCCAAAAACATCTTTACAGAATGGCTGTTTAAAACCTGATTACCTTTGAGTTCTTTCTGGAGAGACTCTAGGGTTGTATATCTAATGCTAATGAGGTGAGCACTAATATCCCATGCTTGCCTTGACAGAAACTCCATCTCCTTCTGCTAAAAGCCAGACATTGCCAATGATCCTTCTTACAGGACCAGGTATTGCTGTAGCACTAGATTTCTATAAAAATGATTGCTTAATTTGGAAATGTTTGTCTAAAATTGAAGTTAATTGTACTCAATTGATGTCTAGTTCATTTAGAAAAGTTTGCAGATATTTTCATCTATTATTGTAAAATAAATTTGTCAATTTATCTTCAAATAATTACTTTTAAATAATTAATTCGTTCTTCTGCAATGGAACAGTGACAACTAAAATTAGATTACAGAAATCCGCTTGTTTTCCAGTGTAAACTCAAAGGTATTTAGCATGCAATCCACTTATTCTCTTTTTTCCAATTCTTCAATATCTCTTTCTGTTTTTTTTGCCTATTCATCCTCCTGCAGCTTCTCCTACCAGTCCTGACAAAAAAGCTAAACGGCATGAAGTAGTGAGTGACCCAACTCCTTTTGGTTTAAGAGGTACAGTGATACCACATCTTGTACTCCTCAAATATCCACACATCCCTCATGTAATATGTTACATCAGAGTGCTGGGGATACCTGTATGGTGCTGTTGTGTGCAGCAGTGTGGATATCAGTTGTTCTTCCAAGTGGATCTTTCAGGTTCTGTATACACTGTTTTTGATAGCAAAACCAGTTGAAGTTTTAACTTGGTATCAAATAAAGTAGCATATGGTTAACTAGTTTTTAGGAGAATACAGTGGAAAAGAGATCTGCTACTGAAGAAATAATCAGAAGCTGGGCGTTTAATGGACTTACAGCGGTGTCCAGTTGCTATGAGACACATGGTTTTCCATGTGTTAGCATCCTTCTGTGGAAAGGATGTGCCCCTTGTGGAAAGGATTTAACTTCTAAAACAAGAGAAAAAAATCTGAAACTCATGTACCCAGATCACTGTCATGTGGAATTTCCATTTTAGATCTGCATTTATTACTGTAGTCACTGCCCTATTGCATCTTTCTTTGGGTGATAGTGAGCAATTCTCACCACCCTGTGAACCCCAGATGACCAAAGTTGAACCCTTTGCAGCAGTTTGCCTCCTGTCCCCTCAGCTCACAGCTAAGCAGAGAATAGAAAAGCAGTTCAATTAAATGACCAATAAGGCTGTTAGTGAAGGTTTCAGTACAAATCCCTAGGGCTAATTCACTAGACAGGACAAGGAGAGCAGTCCTCCTCTTCCTGTCTCTTTCCACCACCATGTCTTTTAGAAAATATTCATCTAAAGGTGAAGTTGTTTCAACCTCTACCATCAACCTCCTCTCCAGGTTTCCAAAGTCTTTGTCTTACGTGTGGAAATGCAGGTTCAGCTGCTGTGCAACTATGCAACACCAGTCACCTTATCTGAGCAGAAAGCAGTCCTGGGCTGGACACACACATGCAGAAACACCAGAGAGGTGGATATGAGTTGCAGTGTTGATTTTCTGCAGGTAGCAGTCAAAACTCTCAGATCTCCAGGTACGATAGAAATCCTGAGGGCTCAGAAATGCTGTCTGGAGGAAAAGAGCGGTTTATGGCCCTTTCCAGAGATGCTGGAATTTTCCAAGGAAGAGTCCTTGATCTTTGCTAGTTTACAGTAAAATTATTGGGTCCTTGGAATAGGGTTGTCTGATTTGCTGTTCTGTCCCAGTGCCTTGCACTTCATGAAACTGCTAAACCAAGTAAACGAGTTTAAAACATCTACTACCTCCTCTTTGTCTTGCACCTTTCGACCTTTTTTCTGATGCTTTATCTCTTCTCCTTCCCCAGTTCAAAGAGAGATAAGCAAGCAGCTGACCCAGGCATTTTGAGGTGAAACACCAGATGATGGTCACAGCTTCCCAGTGCACAGTGCGTTGCCCCCACTGATTTCCTTTCACTGCTGTATTGCTCTGAATTACATGCAGTGAGCTCGGGGAAAATAATGTAGTGTCAGAATCACATGTTGTAGGCTGGTCATAGCTCTGTGAAGAAACTTGAGACTGTTTCTGAAGAGAAGGGTGTAATGAGTTCTTGGTTTTCCTGGCACCAATCATATGTAAAACTCATTTCTGCATAACCTTGTCTTTTCTCGACACTACCTGTCATTTTCTTTCCTTTCCTGCCTTTATAGGGAGCTCTGATTTAGTCACACCATGCAGAATACACACATACACATGGAATGTGCAGGCATAATTTCAGTGCCCATAGTGACACTTCCCTTCCCAGGATGAGATGGCCTTTTATATAGAGTTGTTAATAACAGAGTGCCAGCTTGCATGAGGAGGAGTGTCGTTGCTATGGCAGATCAGGCCAGTCTGCTCTTAGAACATCAACACAGTATAAGGAAAGAAAAGGCTGAAGAACAAGAGCTGTTACACAAAATTTACCAGATCAGCGGGCCAGTGAGTATGAGGCTACAGGCAGAGAACTTTAGTGGTTTCCCTTTGTTTTTTGCAACTCATTGGTTCTGTTTCTAGTGAGAGCTTGAGAAAGTTATGAGAAATCGGGGGGGGGGGGGGGGGGGTTTGCTTTGTCCTTAACTTGGAAGTAAAGGAAAGGGTTTTATCTGTGTCCAGCAAACCAACTAGACGATGTAAGCTTCCAAGGAAATTTCCATGGAATACAGCAGGAGTTTATTACTCAGTTTCTTCACAGATGGAAGTTCATTCTTAACCCTGGACAGGGCCAAATGGGTCAGTACTTCTAATCTAGTGCAGGTCATCCAGCAGCGCAGGCGAGGTAAAAATCCCACTCCATTTGGTGTGCTCTGGGTGTGATTTGATTCTATGATTCTTAGATTTCTTTGGCTTTACTCTGATGTTCAGTTTTTTCCTCATGCACTGGCATGACCAGCCTTGGAAGCGATGAAGAGCCGAAATGCTGGTGCTTTCTCAACTTAACTAATAGTTACATAAAAGTGGGAGGTTTGTTCTTCCTTTCATTCTTTTCATTGAGTTACATTGTTGTTACTATTTGGCTTGAAACAAAATCTTACAAATATTTGTCTCTTTAATTATGACTTTTTTTTCATAATGAGCTTGACACATTTATTAGCAGCTGCTGACATCAATATAAAGCATCCCACTAAAAACTTACTGTACTTTTATTTGGAAAAGGATTTTCTGCACTCTGGATATGATTCAGCTTTATAAATAAATGAAATACTTCACCCCAAGAGAGAATAAGCAATAAATGACAGGCGGCAGATTGTTCTTGTAGTGTTTGGTGCAGTGACTTAACACCAAGGTAACTCAGTGTGCTTAAGTATCCTTGTGTCAGCCTGAACACTCTTAAATAAAGAGCTACCTCATCAGATGAAGTACACAGTACTTGTAGCTTGTGTTGAATTTCTTGACAGCTCTAAGGGCTTAAGGGTTTGAAGGAGGCATTCCCCATTAATCTCTTATTCCATCAGGCTATTTAGGTTGCTTTGGGTGACACCCCTTCATGTTCAACCTCTTCCCAGAAAGTGTACCTTCCTGTCTTATATCTCCTCCCAAGAAAAAGAGTATCTATCCACCATTTATCTTTGTATAATATATATTTATTATACAAATATTTATATATATTTGGTTTTTAGTTGTGGATTTGCATTCTCTCCATTTGTTTCTCTTTATATAAATCCAAAGGGCCAAATTCACAGCTGTGCATTGCCACAACTCTACTTACTCTGATGGAAACAGGCCAGCTTTTGCCAGCAATGAATTTCACCCAGTGACTGTAATAACTTCCCTCTGCACAGTTTTTCTCCTGTTCATGTTGATTGCTTTAAGAGCTTTTCAGTGGGAAGAACGTTCCTCCCAGTCGGTGGCTCACCGCTCCTAAGTTAACAGCTGTTTATTCTGCAAGGTTGGGCCAAACCATCCCATTCTCTTGATGCATCTGAAGAAAATGATGGCTGGTCTAGTGCTGAAGAACCACTGAATTCATCGGATGCGGAGGAAGAAGGAGGAGGAGGGGGAGGCGAGATGAAGCTGGTAACCAGGAATGCTTTCCTCTTGAGCTAAGCAAGCAATACCGATGCACTGTGTGTGGCAATGTACAGGAATGCTTTTGAAGCTTGCTGGACGGGAAAGGTCTGCCTTGAAATGCTCAGCTGGGCAAAATTCCTAGGGCAATGGAGAAGATCCCCTTCTCCGAAATCAGCCCTGTGTTTGTAAATTGGGAAGGTCCATCTGTGCCTTTGCATACCTGCAGACTAGTGAGTTGTGTCTGCTTATGCCATGCTACAGCAGTCAAGTGATGACATGATCAGCTACTATGTCAATAGGTCTCGACATGTACATCATGTCATGAGTTTGCCAGCTTGGTATTGTTGGGGTTTTTTCTTTTGATTTTGTTTTCTGTAGACATATGAATTAATTGTTGTAATAGAAGCATGACACTGAATGTTTTTCAGGGTGTGAGAATTCATGTACTGAATTTGCATGTAATCAATCAGAGTTTTACTGCCTCAGTATGTATATTTACACCCTCTTCAGCATGTAGGTGCATGAGAAAGAAGGGAAAAGTACTATAATTTCATAACAAAATCTGCAACATACCTTAAAGTACTCAATAGAAATAATTTGTTTGTTTTTCCTCTGTGTGCATTTAGACTCCTGGTAAATATACAGTTGTGACTGATTATGAGAAAGGAGTTTCTGAAGAATTTACAGTGAAAAGTGGAGATCTAGTTCAACTGATTCGTGAAGGGGAGGATGGACTTTGGTACGCAGATCTGTGTTTGGGAATTTTTATACGCAGAACTGTGTTTGGAAGGCAGATGTTTAGGGCAAAACTTCCAAAGGCATCAAATGATGTGATTGGAATCCTAATTTTATTTTTATATATCTTTTAGGTATGTAAAGAACCTGAGCACTGGTAGAGAAGGCTGGATCCCAGCAAACATTGTGCTGATGCTCATAGGCAATTCAAAATCAGCTCAGTCTTTGAGCAGCTCTGGTAGGTATTTATTTTAAATGAGATTACTGTGTCTCTGGAGATTCCTATTATCAAAGAAAGTAATGAAAAACAAGCACTATATAGTATTTTCGTGTGGTGATTTTTTTTTTCCCTTTTATTCCAGAATCAGGCACTGCCTCCAGCACTTTGAGCACATCATCAAGTTGCAGCGATAGCTGCAACGTCAGCAGTACCAGCTTCTCCGACATAAAGAGCTAATAGGAAGTTTTCATTCCACTTTCATGGAAGGTAAATTTGGAGACTGTCATTTGCTGCCGCATTATGGACATCGGACTCCATCGGAGAACCACCAATTCTGTGTTACCAGCTCCGAGTATTTTTAGTGGTGACTTTTACAGGTTCTCACAGAAGATCCCAATGAAAAGTGCATGGAATGTGAAGTTGTAAATAAAAGTTAAACGATTTGCAATAGGGTTTTGTAGAGGTTTATGCTCTGAAGTCTGAAGCTGCCAAGCTGTTAGCATAAAACGCATTTTCTCCTTGATACACAATCAGGTTTCTGCAGAACCGAAATTTGATTTCGTAACAGCCAGAATCTGAATGTGGACAAACAAAATGTGTTCAGTGCTAAATGCTCATTGTAAACTAATAACACAGCAACCACTCTACAGGATAAGCATGAGGAAAATAAAATCCAAGTTTACAGTTGCTTGTCCCCAAAAACCCTTTTCTCCAGGGACATACCTCGGTCAATGAGGTGAATGGGACTCTTACAGCAATGACGGAGGAGGTTTGGTTCACTCTTTTATCTTGGGTCTTCAGGGTATTCATCTGCTCCCTAGAGACTGGGATGCAGATATGACCAATTCACTGACCACAACAGCATCAAGAGAAACTATTATTTTATCCTTTCCAACCTTTTAATGATTTATGCAATGGTATAGCTCTTTTCTGAGGTATTTTGGTCTCACAACCAAATTCTTTACCAAGATCACTGTGTTTACATAGCCTTGGCAATTTAATAGTATCTTTTTCCTTACATGGATGCACAACGATACGCAAATGTTCTTATTCACTAAATGATTTTTTTAATAAATGGTAATTGCATGGTTATTTTCAGCTCTCACAATTAACGTGCAGTTACAAGCAGGGTAAACTATTGTGGCTGCACTGTGGGTCAAAAGCCTTCCTTCAGTTAAATCTATGAAGGCT
>NW_020955344.1:583731-586246 GCF_003031625.1 Empidonax traillii | reverse complement strand
TCCTTACATGGATGCACAACGATACGCAAATGTTCTTATTCACTAAATGATTTTTTTAATAAATGGTAATTGCATGGTTATTTTCAGCTCTCACAATTAACGTGCAGTTACAAGCAGGGTAAACTATTGTGGCTGCACTGTGGGTCAAAAGCCTTCCTTCAGTTAAATCTATGAAGGCTGGAAATCCAACGTATTTTCAGTCTACATAGTGTTTGTTCCAGGTTCATTGACAGAGCAAAAAAACCCAATGACGTATTTTTTCTACAAAAGGGGAGCACAGGAGGAAAAAAATATTAGAGAATAGTCAGATTTGTGCTACAGATAAATATTTTAATTTTTCTTTAAAGGAAAGGTGATGCTAAACTTGCCATTTTTCAAGATATGATGTAAGCCTATATTGTAAGTTTTAATGTTGTCAGGCATTCTTTGCACATCATCCTTAAAAATAGTACAAAACTGTGTGCATGTGTAGAATACTGTATTCATTCCTGTCCAACTCTCAAATATTTTTGCTTATGTGAAAACAGGTTTTTAACTGATTCATGTATCATATTATTTAAAAATAAAGTGGGCACTAAGAGCATAATTTTTCAGAAGCGCTAAGCACAGCAGATTAAGTCAATGATAACTGCTGGTAATCATCAGACCCTCTGATGGCTGAGCCCTGAAGTCTGTCTTCAAGCCAAAATGTTATGTTTTAGAGGCTGCAGCTTAGGAAAGGTAAATGACAAACACTCCTAAGAATGATCTTACACCTGGGTTGTGAAAGCACCCCTACCCCAGACGCAATCAAAATGCAGCTGACCATGGTCAGTACAAATTGAAACATATATATATACACACACATATATTTATGCACATGTATATGTGCATGTATGTGCTTGTGTGTGTATATATGTGTGTGTGTAGATATGTATATGTGTGTAGATATAATGTATCAATGTAAAAGATGTATTTATAGTCTTCATGCTGCTGAATGTGTCGCTTTACAATTCATAAATACTTTGGTTTCTTGCAATACTGCAATATAAAGGCTGAACAGAGTTTTACTTCAGCCAAGTTTTTCAATGCAGAAATCTTCTCTGATCTTTTTTTTAATGATCCCATATAATACTCTGCTGACCAGGAATATTTAGTCTGATATTTAACAATGGAATGGCAACATGAGATTCAGCTTATCTTCATCTATGTAAATTATTTTGTAAATTATCTGTAACATAATTTGCTTATATATTGCTGTCATTGCTAGGATGAGACTGTCGTTTCATTTCTCACTGCAGCCTCATTTGTGTTGTTTCAACGGTTTTCTCCACATCATTGCACTTTAATACAACCCATTTCACCATTTCCTTTTTTACTGCTGTTGTGAATTAGAAGTTCAAAGACAGAGGTCTCTACTGTAATTAATTTGAATAAATTTCAGCACTTCTTGCTGAATGCCTTTACATAGATATTCTCTGGGGTTTATTTTGTCTCACAGTCTTGAAAGGTTCTTATGGGTATCTTAAAAAAACTGAGAGAGGCTGGAGGATTTGGAATGAAAAACCAGGTCTGTCTAGCTGTTGCTTGTCAGGGTCTGTGTGTTCCAGTCCTTTGCCTGTTCATTCTGGGACCATTTCAGGGATACGCCATTTCACCCTTGTGCTCCGGTCTCACCTGGCACTGGGGAATCAAAGCGTGTCTGCAGGTTGGGGATAAAAAATTAAAGCCAGTACCAGGTCATTGGATTGATTCCCTTTTCCCCATACACCCTTTTTTGAAAGAAGGCATGTGGCCCTTGGATTTTCCTGAAGAAAGCAGTGTATCCCATGGTTCGCCTTCTCCTGTAGGCATGCTCCTCTTGATCCTGTGGTCTTAGCAGAACTAGTTGGAGCTCCACAGCTGGGTGAGAAACAAGACACCATGTTCACTTTTGCAGCATCTGAAGAGGAATATGTTTGCACATCCACTGATTAATGACTTTGAGGACCATCATGCCATGGGAGGAGGTGAATTTCACACTGACTGGAGTGATTTGGGCTGAGTTGGTGGCCATGTGCATTACCCAATCCAGTTAAGATGTTACTAGGATCTGATTGCTTTTTGTTTACTCTTGTTAACATAACAGCTCCCTCTGTAGTATGTAGTCCTATCCTACTTTTCTGAGTAAATGGAGGTTCAACCTTTTTGAGTGGAGCCATATCATACTTGTTAAAAAAAAGGAATGAAAGAATTCCAGCCCAGATTTACCTTAGTGGAAAATAAAGAGTTTTCTATATGAAAACCTGACCATGATTGGTTTCTTAGATCACTGACTCAAAGTTCGGGCACAGTCTTTCACAGGCATAGAAGAAGCTTGCTAGTTGGAACACAAACCCTTTTCTCTGTACTGCACAGATGTTGTCACTGAGCAAACCTGACCATGTTGGACCATAACTCACATCATTTACCTCAAAATGACAGGGCAAATTACTATTATTATTGGAAATTTCGATTTAATTTTCTGTGAATTTGTGAAGCAGCTCATTCCAAAAGC
>NW_020955344.1:581591-583710 GCF_003031625.1 Empidonax traillii | reverse complement strand
TCCTTACATGGATGCACAACGATACGCAAATGTTCTTATTCACTAAATGATTTTTTTAATAAATGGTAATTGCATGGTTATTTTCAGCTCTCACAATTAACGTGCAGTTACAAGCAGGGTAAACTATTGTGGCTGCACTGTGGGTCAAAAGCCTTCCTTCAGTTAAATCTATGAAGGCTGGAAATCCAATGTATTTTCAGTCTACATAGTGTTTGTTCCAGGTTCATTGACAGAGCAAAAAAACCCAATGACATATTTTTTCTATAAAAGGGGAGCACAGGAGGAAAAAAATATTAGAGAATAGTCAGATTTGTGCTACAGATAAATATTTTAATTTTTCTTTAAAGGAAAGGTGATGCTAAACTTGCCATTTTTCAAGATATGATGTAAGCCTATATTGTAAGTTTTAATGTTGTCAGGCATTCTTTGCACATCATCCTTAAAAATAGTACAAAACTGTGTGCATGTGTAGAATACTGTATTCATTCCTGTCCAGCTCTCAAATATTTTGCTTATGTGAAAACAGGTTTTTAACTGATTCATGTATCATATTATTTAAAAATAAAGTGGGCACTAAGAGCATAATTTTTCAGAAGCGCTAAGCACAGCAGATTAAGTCAGTGATAACTGCTGGTAATCATCAGACCCTCTGATGGCTGAGCCCTGAAGTCTGTCTTCATGCCAAAATGTTATGTTTTAGAGGCTGCAGCTTAGGAAAGGTAAATGACAAACACTCCTAAGAATGATCTTACACCTGGGTTTTGAAAGCACCCCTACCCCAGACGCAATCAAAATGCAGCTGACCATGGTCAGTACAAATTGAAACATATATATATACACATACATATATTTATGCACATGTATATGTGCATGTATGTGCTTGTGTGTGTATATATGTGTGTGTGTAGATATGTATATGTGTGTAGATATAATGTATCAATGTAAAAGATGTATTTATAGTCTTCATGCTGCTGAATGTGTCGCTTTACAATTCATAAATACTTAGGTTTCTTGCAATACTGCAATATAAAGGCTGAACAGAGTTTTACTTCAGCCAAGTTTTTCAATGCAGAAATCTTCTCTGATCTTTTTTTTAATGATCCCATATAATACTCTGCTGACCAGGAATATTTAGTCTGATATTTAACAACGGAATGGCAACATGAGATTCAGCTTATCTTCATCTATGTAAATTATTTTGTAAATTATCTGTAATATAATTTGCTTATATATTGCTGTCATTGCTAGGATGAGACTGTCATTTCATTTCTCACTGCAGCCTCATTTGTGTTGTTTCAACGGTTTTCTCCACATCATTGCACTTTAATACAACCCATTTCACCATTTCCTTTTTTACTGCTGTTGTGAATTAGAAGTTCAAAGACAGAGGTCTCTACTGTAATTAATTTGAATAAATTTCAGCACTTCTTGCTGAATGCCTTTATATAGATATTCTCTGAGGTTTATTTTGTCTCGCAGTCTTGAAAGGTTCTTATGGGTATCTTAAAAAAAACTGAGAGAGGCTGGAGGATTTGGAATGAAAAACCAGGTCTGTCTAGCTGTTGCTTGTCAGGGTCTGTGTGTTCCAGTCCTTTGCCTGTTCATTCTGGGACCGTTTCAGGGATACGGCATTTCACCCTTGTGCTGCGGTCTCACCTGGCACTGGGGAATCAAAGCATGTCTGCAGGTTGGGGATAAAAAATTAAAGCCAGTACCAGGTGATTGGATTGATTCCCTTCTTCCCATACACCCTTTTTTGAAAGAAGGCATGTGGCCCTTGGGTTTTCCTGAAGAAAGCAGTGTATCCCATGGTTCGCCTTCTCCTGTAGGCATGCTCCTCTTGATCCTGTGGTCTTAGCAGAACTAGCTGGAGGTCCACAGCTGGGTGAGAAACAAGACACCATGTTCACTTTTGCATTATCTGAAGAGGAGAGTGTCCCTGGTGGTGCAGTGGCTAAACCACAGCGTTGTCAACGCTGAGATCTGGGTTCGATTCCCGGTTAGGACACTCCCCGGGCAGATGGAGCTCGTTAGCCCTGTAAGGCAATCCATCTACGTCCTGAGGACCTCGCTGCCACCGTCCAAGCGTGCTTGGCCCCGGCAGATGAACCTCAGGATT
>NW_020955344.1:572702-581432 GCF_003031625.1 Empidonax traillii | reverse complement strand
CACTGACTCAAAGTTCGGGCACAGTCTTTCACAGGCATAGAAGAAGCTTGCTAGTTGGAACACAAACCCTTTTCTCTGTACTGCACAGATGTTGTCACTGAGCAAACCTGACCATGTTGGACCATAACTCACATCATTTACCTCAAAATGACAGGGCAAATTACTATTATTATTGGAAATTTCGATTTAATTTTCTGTGAATTTGTGAAGCAGCTCATTCCAAAAGCTTTCTTACCTAGATACAGACTTGTCAGCTTACTCAAATGTTCTCTTACAGCTTTTTCGAAATAGAATTTATTGATTTTTTTTAACTGTTCCTGAGTGCTGACTAGAAAACTCATGCTTAAATCATGTTGGATCAGATCAAGTTTCCCAGTTCCAAATAGCTTCCATACGTGTCTCCTCTTTGACCCAAAAAATGAAACTTAAATAGAAAAATTGTGGTTTTCTTTTAAAAATGTGAGTAGAAAACAAAGCAAAAATAAAGGAGGACATGTTCTAAGACATCAGTTCATCATGACTTTGAGACTAATATTTCTGCTTTAGATTTTTTTAATTTCACATTTTAATATTTTTCATGATTAATTTTTTTAACTACTTTTTCTTTAAATAAAGGAACTTTGGGACATCAAACTTGTACACTAAAAATATCATAAATAATATTTTCTGAGCAGCTGTCCCCAGACTGATTCTAGTAGTACCCATGAGCAGCAGGGGTGCATGTTTGCATAGTATATGTTCACTTTTAATTGAATAGTGGGTTATTTTTCTTGTAATTGCTCAGGAAACATAAGCCAAGGCTAAAGGCTGCACTGGCAAGGCGATTTATGGAGCAGGACACCAGGGCAATTCTCATGAACTACAGCAGGACCACATAGGAAGGAAAACAAGGTAACACTTAAGGGAAGAAAATACTTCTGGGGAAGAAAAGCAAACTGATGTTTGCTCCTCTGGATGGTGCCATGGTTTAGCCCCAGCCAGCAGCTAACCTCTTTGCAGCTGCTCACTCACTCCCCCCATCCAGTGGGCTGGGGAGGAGAACTGGGAACAGAAAAGTAAGTCTTCTGGGTTGTAATAAGTGGAACAAAGTAAAATAGTAGTACTAATGATGATTATATAATAATAACAACAACAATAATAGTAACAGAGAGAGAAAAGCCAAGAAAGGACAAGTAATGCACAAAGCAATTACTCAGCACCTCCTGACTGATGCCTCTCCCCATCCCTGATCAACAATTGGCCCCTTCCAGATAACTCCTCAGTTTATATACTGGGCATGACATTCTGTGGTGTGGAATATCCCTTTGGCCAGTCTGAGTCACCTGTCCTGGCCATGCTCCCTCACAGCTTCTTGTGCAGGTCCTCACTGGCAGAGTGTGAGACACTGAAAAGTCCCTGACTTAGGGTAATCACTACCTAGCAACAGCCAAAACATCAGTGTGTTGTCAACATTATCCTCATATTGAATCCAAAAAACCCAGCATTGTACCAGCTACTAAGAAGAAAATGAACTTTGCCCCAGCCAAAACCAGAACAGTATTTAGCACTTATTCTACACCATGTATGTGATTCCAAGTCCCACACTATCAAATACCCCATCACCTTTCCCATCTTTTGATAACTATACACACAGATACCATTCTCTGAGTCTATAGACCATCCTTATAAAAGTCCACTGAGTTAATTTAGTTCATGACGTTGGTCCCCATTTGTCATAACAGTCTTTCAGGGCAGCAAAGATGGCATGTGGATTGTTGCAACACCTGTCTTGCCATTGTATTCCCCAAAACTGAATTTCCTGTGTTCATCCCTTGACCTTTACTTTGCTTTATGGCAAAATTGCCTTTCAGAACGATTTAACTATTTTCTTCCCTTTCTGAAAAACTTTTTCTGCTGTATCATCCCATATGATGATATTATCGATATATTGCAGGTGTTCCAGAGCATCAACCTTTTTCCAGTGCAGTCTGGATCTGTCCATAGCAGATGGTAAGCCTGTGTTTACACCCCCAGGTCAGTCAGTTTCAGCTGTACTGGACACCCCTCCAAGTGAAATCAAACTGGAGTTTGAGTAGCCCCAGTGCTTATTAACAGAATTTGAGCAGCTTCAGAGACTGTTGCTGGAATTGGAGTCCCTCTCTTCCTCCTTTGAGTAGCACTGCTTGTCATGGAGTTTGGGGCCAGGCTGGTTTTAAGGGTATTCAAAGGATATTAAAACATTTAGAATTTTCAAATGCTACTTTTATCAGTCTGGAGGGCTTCTGAAGGTGGCAGGCAGGGAGGGAGGGAGGGAGAGAGGGAGGAGTCTCTCCATAGCCTGGTTCTGCAAGGAGAAAAGGCTAAAGGTGTAATTTTTAATAATTCCCAATAGATGGCTCCCGCAATACAGAGGTGATGGCAATGCTGAGAACACACCAGAACTAGTTTTACAACCAGCGATTCCATCAGACCAGAAGCCGATACTTTGAAGTACAACAAAATTACAGCCACAGCTCAGGCCCCACAGGCACCAAAACAGCGAACAAATGCTGCAAGTAAGGTATTGCATAACACAGCCCCGAGAACAAGCACAACCACTCTGATGGCGAATAAATCAACGTTGGGACCAGTGACTATTAAACCAATGCAATGAAAGCTTACAATGAACTTAATTTAATATGCTCTGGTTGGATCAGTTGTTAACTTTTCAGGCCCCACACAAGGGCCCTGCTGTGGTTTAACCCCAGCCTGCAACTAAGTACCACGCAACTGCTCGCTCACTGCCCACCTCACTGTGGGATGAGGAGGAGAATCAGGAAAAAAAAACAAAGTAAAATTTGTTGGTTGAAATAAAAACATTTTAATAACTAAATCAAAGTAAAATATAATAATATTAATATAATAATATTAATAGCATAAAAAGGAGAGACACAGAGAGAAAACTCAAGAGAAACAAGTGATGCACAATACAATTGCTCACCACCCACTGACCGATACCCATCCTGTTCCCAGGCAGCAATTGTCCCCTTCCAGTGAACTTCCTCAGTTTGAATACTGGTCATGACATCCTGTGGTATGGAACTTTGGCCAGTTCGGGTCACCTGTCCTGGCCATGCTCCCTCACAGCTTCTTGTGCTCACTGGCAGAGCATGGAAAACTGAAAAGTCCCTGACAGGGTAAGCACTGCTCAGCCACAGCCAAAACATCAGTGTGTTATCAACATTATCCTTATACTGAATCCAAAACCCAGGACTGTAACAGCTACTGAGAAGAAAATTAACTCTGTCAGCTGAAACCAGGAACCTTGGGGTCTAAGACAGTAAGGAAACTGGGCTCTTTAAAAACAAAGCTCGTTAAGCAAAGAACTGGTCCGGCTGAAGTTAGTAGGAAATACCTTTGTGATGAGATCTCTGAATATGAACTTCTTGAGCTGTAACATTGTCCTGGGAGTGCTAAATCCATGGTGACCCTTCTCAGGTTCATCCCTGATGGAGTCTAATGGCATGAATTGGTTTTGGAAGAAAGATGGTCCCCATATGAACTGACTCTTGTTCCCAGCACTTGGTCTTCTTCCTGGGCTCTAAAAATAATAACCGAGTGTTCCCAAGAAATAAAACCAAAATCTTTCACATTTAAGGGATGCCAAGAGAGGAAGGAAGACAGTATTAAAATACTGCATCAGTCCTAAAGGATGTACAGGATCTGCACATTATGAAGAAAGTGAAGGAATACCATGGTGCTGCAATGCCACTGAGGAGTGGCAGCCACCTCACCCTCCCCATCAGGGAGAAACCCACCCAGCCTAAGGAAATGCAGGGAGCGGAGGGCAGAGGTGCAGACCCAGGCTGGCATCAGGTACAGAAGGCAGACTGTCATGCTCTGATCTGTGAGACTCATTCAACTAGATGGGGCTAGATCTTTCCCCAACAAGATGAGACAAAAAGAAATTTTCAAGCATCTCCAATAAGCTTAGGTCTGGTCTTGCTAAGCTGAACGCACACTTCCCATTTTCAACTCACTTGCCACAGCCAAGTTAGCAAGGAGGATTGTGTTGGCTCTGAGGTATGGAGAAAGTTCCCAAAAGCAGCGTAGGGCTGCTGTAGCTTCTTTTGCGTTACAGTAACTGGCCTCTTTCCTCTGCCTGGGACTGCACTGCCCATCTGTTTCCAGCTGTCCCAGGAACAGGACTGCTGGGAATTAGCCAGGCTGTGATACAGAGAAGTGCCCGGATGCTGCCCCTTGGGAAAGTGATTTTGAAGCAGAACATCCAGCTGTGTCCACCACCACTAAACAACAGGACTGCATGCAAACAGCCACGAGCCTTAATTTCCTAAGCAATCACGACTTCTGCAGGAAGTTTTGCTGAATGTTGGCAGCAAAGTGAAAATCCGGCTGTTGCTTTCCTTTGCTCTAGCATTCAGATGCAGGGGTGACCCTCTTTCCTTTCCACACAAGAAGGGCAGAACAGCCTGGAAAACATGTTGCCTTTAGGCAATGCTTCACTTCTCATAGACAAACATGCTCTTTACCTTGCTGCTATCTTAAGTAAATATTTCCCCAAGAACGTTGTCAGCTCTCCAGTCTGATGCCATTAATTGATTTCCATTAAATCAGAGGACTGCTTATGTTCCAGATGAAACACTGTCTGCAGATTAGCTCCTCAAAGCCCTGTTGTTAGTAATAAAGTACAGAATGGATCAGCTCCACATCTCTTCCAGCTAGTCCAACTTGTGTAGCCTACGTGGGTCTGGCAGTAAAGATGGAGAGAAACAGTGTAGAGTGTCTCCTTGCTGGTTAATTAGTGTCTCCAAGCAAATTCTGGCAGAACTGCAGAGTTTCAGCTGGTGATAGAGAAGTGGGAAAAGACAGATGGCAGTGCTTCAGTCGTACCCAAAGCACTGGAAGGCTGTGTCTTGACTGCTGATGCAAGATAAATATCACATCACTGCTCTTTGCATGTGAGGCTACAGGGCCAAGTTAATGCCTGTCCTACGGATGCAGGGTCACAGCATTTATATTTGTCATGAAAAAGGTGTGTTAGATGGAAAATGAAGGCCCCGGGGTAGCAGTCTGTGTAATCAGCATAGCCTTTGCACGGGTCAGGAGAGCATGCTTCAAAACCAAGCTCCTTGCTTGTGTGAAAAGGGCACATGCAAATCCTTCTGCTCAGCTCGCCAGGCTGTCATGGATCTTTTGCTGTTTCCATGACTCGCCAGCCCCTCCTCTGGCTCCAAACGTTTGAAGTTGAGCTCTTAGTCCAAACAGTCCTTTCTGAAATGTCAATACACTACTAGGACACTGGCTCACAGGGTTCATCATGATTTCCAGGCAGTGTGTGGCTTTGTTTCTCTGCTTTCTGCTACTGATCCCTCTTTCTCTGGATGCAGGTATGTTGCAGGATATGTCTGTAATTCTGCTTACTGACAACGGATCTCTTTCCTGTTACTGAGACATAATTTCCATTGCAAGTTTTGTGTTGCATGTTTGTCCTGCCTCCGGCTGTGCCTGTGGTGTTCTAAGGTTCTTGTTTGCTCTCAGTGTGATGGTTCCACGCATATTTTCTGCCAACTAAGGAAAAGCAGACTGTTAAACAAATCTATTATCTCAGTGCACCGATAGCAGGCAAACCACCAGCTGTCTGCCCACTACACTGGGATTTATTGTTATATCATATTGAACTGGGACATTTCGCAAAGCATCAATAGCCTATCATTCAGCTGATGAGTAATTAAAGAGGTGAGGATCCATCCTATTTCAGCAGCAGTAGAAGGCAGAGAGGAGGTAGCTCTTCAGGGGCTTCAGTATGTGTCTTAAAGTCAGCTCCCATAGCAATAAATTAGATCCAGGGCTTGCAGATTCCCAGTTAGCCATTGACTGGGTCTCCTGTGCTGCAGTGGGGAAAGGCAGAAAAATATGTAGCAAAGTCAAAAGTGTTCCAATGCAAATAAGTGGAGAATGCCAAAATAACGGTGGGTGGATGTTCCCAGCCATGCACCCAGGTTCGCTCCTCTGTTGGAGTCTGTGCCCATGCAGTGATACGTGTGCCATGTATCTGCAGTATAAGATTAATTAAAAGCCCTCAAGGAAAGCCATATTAAATGCATACAGCCTGTCTTTGAAATCACAGCAGAAAGACCCAGATGACATTCATATAATGACCAAATATTTATGAAGCAGCCTGGGATAAATTCAGCGCACACACTTTATCCCTTCAGGTAACTATGAAATATAGGGGAAAATTACCACTATTTTGCACGTAATTGAGCAAATATTCTGATTAGACACAAACGTTTATGAAGATGCCTCACCAGACTGGAATAAACCCTCTCAGCATTTATATTTGTGTTGATGGGGACACAGACAAGTCTTATCCTTCAACATCCCTCAGGGCCTTTCCAGAAGGTAGAATGTAACTCCTCTTCTTTCAGGGGTCATGTAGTGGAGAATGTCCTGGGAAAGGCAGGTGACACATGTCAGGCTTAATCCCCAAATCTACCTACAATCACAGGTGAGATAGTTTAAGCACTGAAATTTAAGTTGTCGTCATGAAGCTCCAGAAGCTCCTCTACTGACATAAAGGGGAAAAAAAAAAAAGAAAAAGAAAAAAAAAGAAAAAAAGATTGTTTCAATCTTTTGATAGTTTCAAGACTTGTTCTGGAGAAAAAGTACTCTGTAGCACTGGGACTTCTTGTTCTTTATCCTGAATTATACTGGGAAGGCATAGGTATGGGTTGTGCTTATATCCTAAGGCTGGGGAACAGGTCAGCATGGTGACAGTGATATCTGTGCTTTCAGTGCACATTTCTGCCAGTTGCAAGTTGATGCAGCTCCAGGAAATGAGCTCTGCTATCAAACCTGTGTACTCAATGTCTTCCCAAAGCATGGCATAGACACACAAAGAGAAGATCCCTCTGCGGCTGTGGTCTGTAGTGCTGACAGAAGCTAGGAGCCATCTACAGGCTCCACTAGGAAAAGTAGTCAGCAGTGTCCAGCTTTTCTGTGTACCTTAACGTAGGCTTTTCCACAAAGAAACCTAAAGATAAAGCAGTGGTTTTTAAATTGTGGTTTACTAGTGGTGGGATAAGTTCCTTCTTCAGGTCCAACAAGTGAAGGAGTGTGAAATAACATGTGATTGTGGGTGAAGGGATGACTGTGATCCACCTGTCACCAAATGACTGCAGCATGTACAGAAAAATCAGGGTTTGCCATGTACACTGGTGCTAGATAAAGTGACACAGGCTTCCTAGCTGCCACAACTGAAAGAAACTGATGCATATGTCAAAATGCATATGATGTAGAACCGTACCTTAGGAGTCACTGGCATGCATGCAACACTGTTGTAACGTGCCACCTTCTCCTAAGCTCTGGGCTCTGTAAAATTCATGTGTTGTCAATTTATCTGTGAGGCAAGACAGAGAAAGGAGGCTCCTTCACATTTGCCCATCTCTTTTATAAAGTATCTCAGAAAAAAAAAGCCTTGGAAAGCAAAAAAGCTTCCAGAGGCAATTGTCCCCAGATTCTCTCTGTCTGGCAAGCACAGTTGTACGACAAACAGAACATGCCACTGTTTTTCAGTCTTTCTAAAGCAGGAAGAGGCAAGCAGCGTTTTGCAAAGGCAAAGACGAGCCAACAGCTTCTTTGAAGAGATCAAACTGGGGTCACTGGAGAGAGAATGCATGGAAGAAAAGTGTTCCTATGAGGAAGCAAGAGAGATTTACCGTGATGATGCAAGGACAGTAAGTAACATGGGCCTGGATGAGCACTCACTGTCAGAAGGACTTCCCCTACTCAAGGGTTTGCTTTGACATTCTAAACCATGAGAACAAAAAAAGTCCTGCTGTTTGTATCTTTGTCTTATATCTATAGGAAGACACACAGCAGCAGTGGGTGTGTCAGATAAAGTGACAAGGCATGCAGGAGGGCACACTGCATAGGCCATCCCCGGCAGTACCCATCTAGGGGATGCTCTCTGAGTCGTCTCCCCAAAGCCCCAGTTCCTACCCTGATAATACTTTGTATTGTTGTACTGTGCAACATATTCTTCAGTCAATCCCAGCTCAACCAAACATAGGTTACTTACGGGTAACCCATTTGTGTGTGTAACACAGTGCCCTTCTCTACTGGCATTTGAAAATAATGTACAATCTAGAAAATAATGTAGAATATTTTATGGATATCAACTGTCACAAATTATAAAGGCAGAAGGGGCATCACTCTGGCTTTCTGTAACCCCTCCTGTGTGACAAGGGCAGAAAGACATGAGTTAATTTTTCTTTAATTGAATCTCGCATCTTTTTCTTCCAGAATGAGTTCTGGCACATCTATTCCGGTACGATCATTCAGGATGTTCTAACAGCTGTGAAACTCTTCCACTGCTGCAGCATTTTGCATGAGCTGAACTGACACTGAATATTTTACAGACCCTAACCAGTGTGACTCCAACCCCTGTCAGAATGGCGGAATTTGTGATGACCAATTTCAGGATTACGTTTGCCGCTGTCCTGCTGAATATGAGGGCAAGAGCTGTGAAAAAGGTCAGCTTGTGGCATAACTTAACAAAGTAAAAATGCCATTATAATTCAAATGCAAGGCACTGAGATAAGCAGTAACAATCATTATCATTCAGGAGCTGGACTGGATGATCCTCTGGGGCCCCTTCCAACTCAGGATATTCTATGATTCTGTGATTCTGCATCATTCTAGCTATGACAGCTACTGTTCATAGTGCTTGTGGTGTCCTACGATGGAACT
>NW_020955344.1:570603-572462 GCF_003031625.1 Empidonax traillii | reverse complement strand
TTATAATTCAAATGCAAGGCACTGAGATAAGCAGTAACAATCATTATCATTCAGGAGCTGGACTGGATGATCCTCTGGGGCCCCTTCCAACTCAGGATATTCTATGATTCTGTGATTCTGCATCATTCTAGCTATGACAGCTACTGTTCATAGTGCTTGTGGTGTCCTACGATGGAACTAATCACCCAATAGTCAGGCACTGAAAGGTAGCAATATAGTTATTGCCCCATAATGACTTTGTAAAAAAAAATAAAAATCGCCTGTTGTGTACCATATGACAGAAATGAAGGAATTTTTTCCTACTCAGCTACTGAAGTTACTTTGGCTTAGGAGCTCAATGCATTATGTGAATGAGAAATACACTACATATGCATAATACAAAGCCCAAAGGGATGAGTCTAGTGGTTAATGAAGTTAATGTACATATTTCCACTGATTTCAGTGGACACCTCAGTGTTATACCTTCAGAACACACAGAGTCAAAACAAGGGCTAGGCACTCATGAAGTCTAACCAGGCAGCCTCAACAGTCATCCCAGAGCATCCTTCTAATGGCTAAATGGCAAAATATAAAATGGTTATAATTTTTCAGTCATATATTACGATGGCTATCACACAATTGCAACACCTTCCTACTTTGGACAGCTCAGCTACTGTATAAATGCAGGCTGATTTAATTTTAGGTGTATGTTTCTTAAGCATAGCCTTTTATTCCCTAATTCCTGGAGATCCAGCTTTTGACAAACAGAAGGTGCTTCTGATGCAACCACTTTACATAAACCACAGAAATCTGCTTTGCTGCCTTGCTTCTCTGTCAACATTTAAAATGCAATTGATTCATGTTAAGCACAAAAATCCGTCTTGAAACCTAAACGCTCTTTGTCTGACTTTAGCCGTGGCTGACAAGCTGAAGTGCATTTTTGACAATGGTGGCTGTGAACAGTACTGTGCCGACGAGCAGTCCGGAAAACGAGTGTGCTTCTGTGCGGATGATTACACTTTAGCGAGTGATGGCGTGTCCTGCATCCCCCAAGGTAGGAGTAGCCTGATGCTAAGTCTAAGCCAGCTCTGAAAGAAAGGTTTTCAACATGTGCGCATGAGGAGGTGCAAGGTATAACCCTTAGGTACCAGCTCCCCACCTCTTCTTCACATGCAGAGTCCCAAATAGTACATTTGGGCTTCTGGTGCAAGTTAGACATCTCCATAAAGCAGCTGTCCGTGTGCACACCAAGCAGGGAGCCCTCTGAATTTCTCTTTTCAGTCCTCTGGGAGATGGCAAATTCAAGTTTGAGCATCCCATCTGCTCAGAGTTAGGAGGGAGATGAACCCCTGTCTCCTCCTTTGGGAGAACCCAAAGCAAGTGGTCAGGGATTTTGGGTCAGGCTGAGGGGTTTCTGGTAAGTGGAGGAGCTCTGGGCCTCACAAGTCTTTGATTTTAGCTTACACCTACAGTGGGAAAATATTTCACAGGTAGCATTATTTTACTGTTGTCTCTCAATCTGAAATTGTGACTGGATTTTATGACTATATTTATTTCAGTGCAAGGGTCAAGAGAGGAAGAAGCCTATTAAAACCAAAGAAAAACAGTTATTTTCTTTTTCTTCTTCTTCCTTCCTTCCTTCCCTTTTCTTCTTTTTCTTCTTTTCTTATTTAGTAGGAATACTATATTTTTGGTGTTACTATAGACACTCTGGTTAGATATTTCTCTCACCTGACAAGGTCAGTTTCAGCTGGGACTAGGGTAGTGCAAGTTAATTATTTTTCCAATACACAAGCTGGCACCTGACTCTATTGCAGATGCCTGCTTGAATTACTTTATTAGAGGGGAAAAAAGAGACCCCTGGGGATATGAACATAACA
>NW_020955344.1:480546-570375 GCF_003031625.1 Empidonax traillii | reverse complement strand
ATAGACACTCTGGTTAGATATTTCTCTCACCTGACAAGGTCAGTTTCAGCTGGGACTAGGGTAGTGCAAGTTAATTATTTTTCCAATACACAAGCTGGCACCTGACTCTATTGCAGATGCCTGCTTGAATTACTTTATTAGAGGGGAAAAAAGAGACCCCTGGGGATATGAACATAACAACATAACGGATAGAGCTGTAGGGAGCATGCCAAGTAATTCTGAGGGGTGATGCCCCCCTACACACACACCTCAATGGAGCACTCATGCAGAGAGCTGATAATGACAACATAGCTGTCAACAACAGCAATTTCATTAGAAAAAAATGTCTACTAATGTGCTTATCCCTTATTAACAGATCCTGCAATACCACGTGGTGGGGAAGCTGCTTTTGTTAAAAGCTGAGAACAAAGAATTCAATATTCCCCACAGGCTTTTCAGTGTGTCTTCCCCTCTGAGGAGGATGTATTTGTTGCTGCTTGTTTCTTGGGGACCAAAACAGCCGTAGAGCTGACCACGTGTTGCAAGTAGAGAAAACTGTGTAACTGCCAGGCTGCCAGTCCCCTCACAGTCCTTTTGCCATCACTCACAATGGCCCTTTTTCTTTTGGGACATGGGCCCTTTTGCACTGTTGCCCTGCATGCAGACTTAGAGTCCATGAGTCTGCATTATGCCTGTTCTGATCCTTCCCCAGCTGCCATCGAAAAGCTACTCTTGTTTCTCTATACCTTGCCTGTACCTGTAAAAGCCTGATGCTGTCTTCATACAGCTGAAGTTATTACAGATCCACGGAGATGTCAGATGCAGCTCAGCATGGACTGTGGGGTCCCAGCTCCCAAAGTGGTAGAAAGACAGTATTCCTCCTCACAGTGTTATTACAGTGTGACTACCAGACAGAAGGGACAGTGTTTTGTTACATCACAAACTCGCAGGTTCAGTCAAAATTTGATTCTTTTCTCGCTAGTCTTCACATTCTTCCTCAGAGTGAAAACAGACATTAGACTGACATGTGAAGTCCAGAAGAATCAAGGATTCTGTGGACACAGTAAAGTGTGTGAGGTAAAGTCTGTGAGAGGCATAGCAGAAGACATAATGTCTGCTCTCAGGACATCTTTGGCTCTGCCCAAACAAGGGATGGCAAGCTGCCCAACCTGTGCTTAAGCTTCTCTCTGATCATACTATGGATGTTGGGCACTTGGTACAACTGAATTAAAGTCAGCAGGATCACTGAAAATATGTAGACTACAGAGTCACATCTTCACTCCAGCCTGCAGCTTACCTCATGTTGTTGACATAGATCTTTAGCAGGTATAGTGTTTGCAAAGTCCTATAGTAAGTGAATATGTGTCAATGATAATGTATGGGCCTGCACTCTATTTCATAAAGCATTTCTGGCTGTTTCCAAACAAAAAGACAACTTACTTGTTGAGCTGCTTTACCTTAGTTGAAACACTGATTTCTAGTCTGGGAGTATGGGTTCTCAAAACTAACAGCTTCACTGAAATTTTGCTCTGAATTCAGTACACATCTACTGCCCTCTGTTGTTGTTTTCTTTTTAATTTTTTTTTTTCAGTGAAATACCCATGTGGAAAAATACCAGTGCTGGCAAAAAAAAATTCAACTGCACAAGGGAGAATAGTAGGTGGTTTAATCTGTCCTCCAGGTGAATGTCCATGGCAAGTGAGTCTTCAACAATTTTTCATTGTTTTTATTTTTTAATTTCCTTAAATTCATTGTTTTAAATCTTTTATGTTAAGAATTCATAAAAAGTGCTATGTCTGGATAACTGAATTCCCTCTTTGTCCATAGCCAGTAGATACACCTGTTTCAGTCAAGCATTTTAGCTTCATTTTGGAGTGCCTGGTTTCACTGGAGTAGAGTCACCTCTATCCTCTGATACCTTAGTCCTTAGCCTTACTGTTGGCAAGAATTATAGTTGCTGCTTGCATGGATACACCTTGGCCATAATAGGCAAGGTCCATACTACAAGATGGAGAAAATGTCAGTTTAGGAAGACTCTCCCTCATAAATTCTCAATAAAGTCATCACAGTATTCTCACACACAGTTGCATATAGTGTCGGAAAAGAGCAATACGAAACCCATCACTACTGAGATGCCAATCAAGCACGTTTGATGTAAGACATACATTTGCTTTATGTTGGCAGGCCCTTATAATGCATGATAATAAAGAAAAGTGTGGCGGTACCCTGCTTTCCCCAGAGTGGGTGGTCACTGCAGCTCATTGTTTGGACTATATTCCCCCTATACAGCTTCGTGTGAGACTGGGTACGTATTCTCCTCTCCTCATCTCGTCAAGGTGGTGGCAGCTTCTCATCCTGATAAAACCAGAGTTAAAGGCTTTGGCAGTATAAGGGAATTATCCTTCATAGGTGTCAGACTAGAAGCACCCTATCTCCTTAAACTTACAAGGAATCAAGAAGATCCCTGATATGACCTGCAATTAATAACTTTTCCAGGTGAACACAAAATAAATGAAGATGAGAAAACTGAGCAAGAAAGTGGAGTCTCCAGGGTAATCATTCATGAAGGATACACACCTGGACAAGTCAATAATGATATAGCCCTTTTGAGCCTGGAAACACCGGTGAATCTCACCGACTATGTGGTGCCGATATGTTTGCCTGAGAAACGGTTTGCTGTGTATGAACTATCCTCTATCAAGTACTCCACAGTAAGTGGATGGGGACGCCTATTAGATGGAGGTGCCACCTCTTCTGTTCTGATGAGAGTTGATTTGCCACGCGTAAAGACACAAGAATGTGAAAAGGAGACCAATTTAAGTATCACAGAGAACATGTTCTGTGCAGGAGATCTGTCTGGAGCTAAAGACGCCTGCAAGGGAGACAGTGGTGGTCCTCATGCTACAAAGTACAAGAACACTTGGTTTCTGACTGGGATTGTCAGCTGGGGAAAGGGCTGTGCTGTTGAAGGCAATTACGGGGTTTACACAAGGGTGTCCAAATACATCAACTGGTTGAAGAAGCACATGGACTAAAGATGTTGAGCCAGAGCATTTCCAGAGGGTGCTACTGTCCCCCAATCACTCTGTGCCATTTTCCTATTGAAGCATTCCTTCATTATCTTAGATATGTGATACATGTGATACCCCACCACTATTAGTGATTTGAAGCAAGCCTAATGACTACTTCAATACATAAAATACATTCCTTATCAGTATTGTTTGTAAACTTATGTCTTATCAAGCAGGCACAGAAGAACCATAACAAATCAAACTCACAGTCCCTCTTGTTCTGCATCCATTTCTGCTAAAGGACAGAGCTAGATGCTGAGAGAAAGACTGTCAGCAATACATCATGCCTATCATAATCCTTCCTCCAGCTACCCTCTCAACTTCTGGTAATCAGGGAAGTACAGACTTCCTGAGCCAGAAGTTGCATTAGATTGAACAGTCATGAATGAACCTGCTGTCTGGAATTGAGCGCAATTTCCTTTGAACACATTCATGCATCTGGCTTTCACAACTTCCTATGCTATGGATCCTGTAATATAATTATGAAATAGCAGGAAAAAAAATAGAAAAAGTGTTTCTTTTACATTATGTTAAAGTAGCTTTCTCCAACAGGGAGATTTGAGGGATAGGAACCGAAGACATTCTCCAGAACAAGAAAGCTGGAAAAACATTGATTCCACATTTATAGGTTTGTTATGAAAAGTTTATTTCAGTCTTCTTGCATCAAACATTATTGCTGTAAGGCTATTAAATGCAATATTTAACCCTATATTTATGAGTGGTAAAGAATACCACTGATTTAGTCTCATCTTTGCCTTGCTTATTGATACATAGAGCACAAGTGAAAGGGAACATTTGTTTCCTTTGTTGTCCAGTATAATCTAAACTGTATTCTCTATCCTGAGATCTGAAGTCAGAATAAAATAATTGTCTGACCATCTGAAAAACACTGACCAAACACCATTCACTAAAATCTTAAGGCATAAATGATAGAACTTGAAATACTCTGAAAACACTATCAACTATAAAATTTAAAAATGTACCTTCTAATCTAAGCATGAAAACTGGGAAAAGGTGAGGGAGATAAAAATATTTAGGACATCAGAAAACAGTTTAGCGATCTTATGCAAAACTTATACCCAGGATCATTCAAATAACGTGGAATAGCAACTCTATCACAAAGCTTATCAGAGAGTAGGACAATTACAATTGATCTTTATTATTAGGGAGAAACATTGATATCATCTGGTACATAAACCATGCAATACTAAACATCCTAAAATAAACATATTTTACTGACACAGAAGAATGGTATACTCTTCATTTAAATAGTGAACTGAACTGGGAGAAGCAGCAAAGTTAAGAAACCTGAGAAACAAGAGGTCTTACAGTGCGCAAACATATCCTTACTCTGAAAAGGAGTCCCATCCCAGGGAGGAAAGTGACTAGGAGTAGTGGCCAGCAAATAAAGCATCATATTCACTTAGATGAGTTACTCAGCATTGCAAAATCATCTCTGAAGACCCTTGAAGATAAAACAGTTTGGGTTTTCCGTGGTCCATAAGGCGATTTTTCCTCTGTAACATTCCAATCTAAATACTGACATTTATGAACAAATCATCATCTTGCAGTAAAACAGGTAAAATGCTGAAAGGAATCAGTACTAGTAATGGCTGCACAGGGTGACTTTTTCAAAACAAAGCTGGGTTTTAGATATATTTTTAAGGTAATGTCCTGTTGAAGCAAGACAAGAAGATGAAGGAGACCTGGCAGCTGGCTCTGGAAGCACCAAAGACGGGGGTTCACAGTGCACTGTGAACTCTCCCACAAGAAAGGGGAGACTGAGGCCAGCTCCCAGCAAGCAGCATGCCGAGGTCACTGATCCAAAGTGCAGAACCATCGGCTTACGGGGTTGGGATGTGGGACACCCCGGTGGGAGCTGCCAAGGGTGCGGGCTGTTTCGGGATAAGATCCCGGCTTAGCCCAGAGCCGGGCCAGGGCGACATCAGCTTATTGAGGTGGCTAGTCCCTTCCTCTCCTCCAGAATAAAAGGTTAAAAAAAAAAAAAAAAAAAAAAAAAAAAAAAAAAAAAAAAAAAAAAAAAAAAAAAAAAAAAAAAAAAGCTACGGCCTTGGGTTTTGAAAATAAAATAAAGAAAAAAAGGAAAAGAAAGAAGAGAAGTCTCATCCCCCCGAATGAGAAATCCCGCCGCGGCTTTCCCCCTGACCCGGCGCTTCCGCTATTTCTGGGCAGGCAGAAGCAACGCCACTTCAGTCTCACCCCGCCCGAGGGGGTGAAGACTTCGGCTCCCGTCCCGTCAGTCCCTCCCGTGTCCCGTCCCCGCGGGACCATCAGCGGGGCGCTCCGCGCTGCCATGGCCGGCCGCCTGCTGCTCCTCCTGCTCTGCGCCGCGCTGCCGGGCCAGCTCCGCGCTCAGGAAGGCGGTAAGGCGGCACCTTTCTCATTTTTGGGGGATGGGGGAATCCCCCTTCCTAACAGTCTTCGAGGATGGGGAGGAGCGACCGGGATGGGAGACGGTGGAAGGTCGATGCTGCGGGCCGGGGGCGCGCACCGGGAGAGCGCCGGGAGCCCCCGGGAGCAGCGCTTTTGGGGCAGGGAGCTGCTGTGGGCATCTCGGGGTGCTAAGTCCCGCTGCTGTCCCTGAGGCCTTTCCTTGGCTGCTGCTTCTTCCCATTTTCCCCCCGGAAAGTGGGATTGCTGTCCCTCCCCGCCGCTTGCAACTAGAGTACAGCTGCCTTCACACCCCGAGGTGCTCGTGTGTGTGAAGGGAAGCCTGGCCAAGGCTTGGTTGAGTGTGCTTGGCCGTGGAGGCGACAGGTGGGAAGCATGTCCCTCTGTGCTTTTTTTGTGCCAGCACCGTGCTCAATGCCAAAGTCCAGGGCAGCATCAAGAAGTGGCCTTTCAAAGGTTGTTAACTCTTCCTTCAGTGACTCAGCCCACTTAGGGTTTAAAACAAGTCTGTAGCATATTTCTGGAACATCCTACGTCAGTTGTCCAGTGCCTATTGCTCCTTGATGTCTCTGAAGAAGGAAGCATGATAGAAAGCTTGGGAAAGAGAACAACCAACCTCAGAAGACTGATCAGCTAGTTCAAGTTTACAAAAACATCCGCTTATGCGGGTGGTGTGGAAGCAAAGGAATATAGAGGCGATAACCCCACCAGCTGTGTCCTGTCACTTTCCTGTTACTGCAGAGAGGGATTTAAGGGCAAATAAGATAGCGGGTGAATGAACTAACAGTCACTGAGCTGCAAGTTACAAGCACTTTCTGTAAGCCTTCCTTGGGAGGAGCTGTTTTAAAGTAAGCGGGGCTTGAAATTAAGGATGGGATTGCTTAGCACAAATAGCACAAATAGAATTTGTCTCCCTGTGGCTGATCCACCAATTCCAATGAAAGCAGAATAAGTCCCCTCTGTGTTCACTTGGAGGATATTAGGGTCTATAATTACTATCAGCAATTTATTTGTTATTGAATTAAGCTGCATGAAGAATGCTCCAGAAGGTATGCGCAAGCTGTGTGGTGAGCATAAGGCATTGTCCTTGAGTCCCATCTGTAGCACAGTCTTCCACGCTGTGCTTGGAAAGTATTTTTTGGTGTAAATTCCACATGGTAGAACTTGATTAAAAGCCAATTTCCAAACTCTTCACACTTGTCTAGAACATATGCTTTTTACAGAATAATTGGCAACTTATTTCATCCAGTGTTGGTTTTGTTTTTCCTGCCTGGTAATGTGTGCACAAGTCACTGGAGAATAATGCTATTACTCACATAGCCAAGTGCCTGAGATGAGTCTAATGCCTCTACCCCTCCAGTTTAAATCAACAGCTACCTGCATCTTTAACTTGAAAGCAGAAGGTCTTAGGCTTCTGTGACTAAAAGTTTTAAGACATAAAACCAACTCAACAAAACGACTTCAGGCTGTACTTTCCTGCTAAAGCTGATGTTCATTTACTTTTGTTCTTTGTTAAATCTTAAAAGGCAGCTGCCTTATCAGTACATATATCAGTAAGGCTAGAACATTTCTACAGGTGCTTGAGAGGTGCTAAAAGGGGAGAAAGATCCCAGTGCAGCACAGTGGGATATGGGGTGGTGAAGGGCAATAAGACTCATACATGGGCTCCTCCTGTCTGTTATTAGATACATTGCTGCATCTTGAGTTTATGTGGCATTTAGTTTCTGCATCACAAGCCCCTAGATCAGGAATTTACGTTGCCTTATGGTCAACTTTAAAATAAAATCAAGGAATGCAATCTCCCTGGCCTCCAGGGAAAGTTATTCTGTTCAAGACTGAGTCTTGAGCAGGAGCAACAGAAATGTAAGCCCTCGGTGGCAACCTGCATGCTCTTATTTTCAAGAATAAAAAGTGTAGGAGAGAATTTTTGGGGCCTACATTTTGCCCAGGGGCTACCGATTCTCAGAGAGATTACTGTGAGAGATCCTGGGATATATCAGCCTGTGTGAGGACTAACTTTACAAGTAATGTTGTGTACAGGTAGAGGGGTGAAAGGGTCTGTTTTAGCTTTGTTTCTATCTCATTTCTAATAACTCTTTACCACCACTACCAAATGTTACCCATCATTTTTCTCTTTTATCTAGTATTCATCAAGAAAGAAAATGCCGACAAGTTCTTGGAAAGAACAAAACGTGCTAACTCTATCTTTGAGGAAGTGAGGAAAGGGGATATTGAAAGAGAATGCGTTGAGGAGCGCTGCTCAAAAGAAGAAGCAAGAGAAGCTTTTGAAGACAATGAGAAAACTGTAAGGATGAAATAATATGAAACATAGATCTGTACATTTCATGTTTACAAATTACATTCAAGTCTTTTGAGCTGGGCACCAAAACTCAAAAGTTATTTGCAATCAACGCAAAGAACAAATAGTGGTTGATTGTGGTTGGAATTGCTAAGGCATAAATGTATGCTAGCCCATTTTAAAGCCTCCATTCTTTTACTTGTTCTGATCTGTTTAATTGCCATTGAGAGGTCTTTGACCTTTAAAGGCTTTGATGCTACCTACCAGTGTTGGAAATATGTTCACCCTATCTGGGTGGCATAGCTGAATGCCATGACCATGGTCAAGACAATCCATGGGAAGTCTGAGAAGACAAATGCTGACATGGAACTTCACGGGATATCTCAAGCACTTTTGCAGTGCTTATCATCTTGTGACTCTCTTTATCTGAACTGAGAGAATGTATACTGTGGAAAGTTCTTAAATGCCTTACTGTTAATTGGAATGAAGTATGTATGTGTGACTTTTGTGTCACCTACCCTACTCCAATGGCTTGCTTAAGACAGAAATATGATCTGTTCCCAAGCTCAAAGAAAAGTTAAGGCAGTGGGACAGCTGTGGAGACTGAAGTCAGTAGAATAGGTGGTATTTTAAAACTTGAAGTGACTTAGTAGTGGAGAGGAATAGGGAACATCAACTGTAGCTATGTGGATGTTAAGAACAACCCTGAAACTGGAGTTAAGGACAAATTCATTTCCCTTTACCATTACTTGATGGTCAGAATGTTCTTGGAGTGGCCCTGATATGTCCTGGGTGGAGAGTCATGGGTGCATTGCTGCACAGCATAAATGTTGACCTACCTATAGCAGAACCAGCACAACCTGTTCTACCTGGTGACCAGATGTCACTGGAAAGGACTGTCTTGGACAGACAGCATACCTGGAGTCCTCAGTGCAGAGGGAAAGGAGAACACAAATCAGACAAAATGTTTTCAAATGTCAGGATTTATGAGGTTATGATTGTTGGGAGTATGGGGTGGGGATGGAGACTGAAAAATTGGCATTATGGGAAAATAAGTAAATTGAGTCAAACTGATTGAAAGACACAGTTGTGCAAGAAATCATGTGGCTTATCCCAAGTGAGTCACACTGTGGTATCTCTAAGGAGTTCCAGACATTTCTGAAAAATGCATGAGACTTGGTTCTGTAGAGCTGGGGAATATGGTTTTAAGGTATTAAATGGTAATAGCAGGCTGCAAGGCATGTACCTATCACTTAAATATTTCTTTTAACAATCGTTTGCTGCAAATATCCTGTGTATGAAAGGTCTAATATGTTTTCTGAGGTATTTAGTAATTCTCATTCAACTCTTTCTGTTTCCTTTTATTCCCCATTTTCCACACCTACCTTTAGGAGGAATTCTGGAACATCTATGTAGGTAAGAAACACTTTGTGTTTGTTTAGTGGATTAAGCTTCCTCATTGCAAGGTTTGAAAGGATGCATCTCTTAAGTAACCCCTTCCTGCTCCCTTGCTTCCTCTCTCTTCACTCCAGGACATCCTCACGTCTTTCCTCTGAAAAAGGAATCTGATTCACTGCCTGCTGTTGCTTGAACCCAGTCATTTAATTTGCAGACAAAGTTCAGCTGCCTCCAGCTGCTGGGCTGATTTTTACCCTCTCAAAAAAAAATAGTGGCTCTTTGCACTCTAAGGACAATGAGAAGTAGAAACTGTCCGTGTGACTCTGCCAAACAGTTTTCCTCCAGAGGGGCAGCCCTAGATGAGAGAATTCAAGATACAAAGAGTTACAAATGAGGGTGTTCCTTAAATGCCATAACCAACACAAAGTTGTGGAACTGTATCTCACAGTCACTTGCCTGTTTCCTGTCACCTGTATTATAGAGCGTTTTGTGGAATGTGTTTTCTACAGAACTGTTTGGAATTCAAGGAAGTTATGCCAGCATATCAGCAAATACTACCTAACAATCTTTTCATTTTTTTTTTTCTAAAGGTGTGCGTTGTATTTATTATCTAGTGTTTGTAAGCACTATGAAAGGACAGGTTTTTAATGTATTAGTGCTTTGTAACATGTTCTCCAGAAAGTACGTGTCCAGTTTGCATTTAGGAGGAGTACCTCAAAAATGTTGACCAAAGACAGCTCAGCTTTGTCTTTTGGAATCTGCAGAGAATTGAAAACAGTTGCCACAAAGAAGATGCAGACTTTCACAATCCTCTAAGCAGGGGAAGAACTCTGCAACCTACAGTTTCAAGCAAAGCCTGTGTCAGTGTTACAGTAAACTGGATTGGAATATTTAAAATCATTTTCTCATGAGAATACAAACAGCAGAGCATCAGTGCCAGTGCTCTTAGCGGAAATGCCAATTTCATACATTTTAAACCACAGTTCACAAATGCTTTATGGGTGTTCAGAAGTAGTGAAAACCACAGCTACCCTCAGCCAAATTACTAGAACAATTTGTTCTAGCTTCCTTTTTTAGTGGGGGAATTTGTGCAATATTGACATAAAACTCAGCTGCAATTACATTGTAGGGTAAGACTAATTTTCTAACAGTAGGATGCTGCTTTGCTAAGACCACTACAGAATAGAGTGCTCTGGCACTTCAGAGGAGGAATTAACTAGAACGTATGGTGCAGGCCTTGAGTTTGTCTTTCTTTTGGTTAATAGTGGTCTTGCCTTCCCTCTGTTGAGAATGGACATCAGTTTTCAAGGCCTCTGTGACTGGAGCATTTGGAGATCTGTTGGTTTTGGGCACATGCAGGTACAGAAGGGATGATGATGTGTGAGTGCAGTCCACAAAGCCCATCAGTTGTTCCCTGTGGCAAGTAGAGCTGTAGCAGTTGAGGTCACAGTCCAGAAACACCATGCAGGCAGCAAGCTGGATCCTTAGGATGAGTAGCTTCCTGCATGTTGTCTCCTCAGTGGGCACTGATGTTCCAGCTGCTCCAAAGGGGGATAGAACAGGTGGTAAAACACGGAAATTCAAAGAACAAATCTATAGCAACAAATTATTAAGCAAATGTCACTCTTCTGGATATCCTACTTTTCTTATCAAACAGTGCAGCCCAGGGAACATACGTCATGGGGGAACACGTTTGCTACAGCAGATCACTAAACGAGAAAGAACATGTCAACAAGCACCAGTGCAGGAGTGAGATACCTTTGTGGGGATGGGAGAAAGGACTGCTCTGTGGAACGTGTATCCAAACACAGTGCAGCCTCCCTGTCCTCCAGATAACTGAGTTTGTGAGATAATTGTGACTGGGGCCCTGGAGTCGGATCAGCCAGTATTGTCTAGGTCATGGAAGGGAAGGAAGGCTGCAGAACCACCTTTCAAATGTGGGAGATGCCAGTGTAGATGTGGGTCGTGTGAGGTAAGAGCTAATATTTTGAGGCTCAAGCTCACACCTCACCAGATACAATAAACTTTTAGTGCTTCTAAGCAGGACAAAACAGGAATTTGGCCTGCACAAATGGATTTTTCAGGGCTTTGTAAAGTGTTGAGGTTTTATTATCTTCTGATTAATATGCTGATGGCTGTGTCTTTAAATGGAGAACTCTACAGGCAAAAGACATGCACAAGGGATGAGATGACCTTTAAGGAAATAAAAGCTGAGGCTTTTTAAGCAGTAGTTGCAATGTAGAAATGTCCCATCTTCTTTTACAGGCTTTGTTGTAAGTTATACTCTTGACCACGATGTATTCTTTTATCTGTCTAAAAAAAAGGCTTGTGTATGCACTGTTATACAGTACCCACCAAAAACAGATTGCAAAAGTGAGGATATATGTATGAATCATTGTGGGTTTGGAATGTTTGCAGTTAGACTGTTTGTTCCATCTGGAATGTGGCAACTCACAGGACTTGTATTTTAGAAGGAAGGATAAAAGGTGGCTTCTTAAAATTGACACTGCTTCAGAGTTCACTGGAAATACTTGCACTCTTACAATAATTTGGTGTTTGGTTTGTTTTTGTAGATGGGAACCAGTGCGTCCCAAATCCTTGTCACTATGGTGGCCAGTGTAAAGATGGAATTGGTTCCTACACTTGCACATGCTTGGATGGTTATCAAGGCAAGAACTGTGAATTTGGTAAGTTTCTGCTTTAGAGAACTGTAGCAGTGAATTTCCCAGGAAGCTGAAATGTAGGGATTTAGCTCTTTCTTAACTCTTGATTATGATGGAGCCTGTCTACATGAGCTGGAATCCCCAGAATATGTGGATAAAACTAAGAAGCATATGATTCTTATAATAGATGTCAAAAATCCTTTATTCCAAGCTCAGAAATGCAGCCTCCCTGCTTAGCTCACACCAGAAAAAAACCCAAGAAAGCAGATTTCAGTAGACAATGCAGAGACTTTTTCAGATTTGCAAGGAAGCGTGTTTTGCATATAAATCCTTCCCGAGGCTCCCTTCCGTGGCATACGGCTGCTACTCTGACAGTTTCACTGGAGGGTGTATCAGCAGCCCAGAAGTAAGACTGGAGGGTGCGGAACTGACGTTCAGGCCCAAGACTGAGGAGAGTGATGAGGAGTTGAGATTTTTAGGGCAAGAGGGAGGAATCGTGTGAGGGTTCAACAGTATCTTTTCTATTAGTGTTTTCTTCATTTTTCCCTGACATTTTGTCTCTGCTTTTCTAAGCTCACAAAGACATGGCCACCGGGCCCACTTGGACTTGGCAAGTACGTTTTGTGTGGTGGATGTGGCTGCCTTGTAAGGCACAACCTGGTGTTCACCACTCATGTTATTCCCAAGATGTACTTCAGGTGTTTTGCAGTTGTAGAGACAGATGCCGTTTAAGTGTGCATTTTGTTTTGGTGAAGTTTGAGATCTTCTGTGAAGTCAGTGTTTGTTTACAGTTTTTCTTCAACCATCTCTTTTCTAGTCATACCAAAGTTCTGCAAAATAAACAATGGTGACTGTGAGCACTTCTGCAGCATCAAAAAAGATGGACAGAAGGATGTATTGTGTTCCTGTGCAGATGGGTATGTTCTAGCAGAGGATGGCAAACACTGTGTTTCAACAGGTATGAAGCCACATGATAAACCAATAGCAATGGTGGAGAAACTTTTTTCACAGTCAAGGGATGTCTTGGTTGACAGTTGAAGAATGTCTTTTAAACCATTGGTATTCTACATGAGATAGATTTAACAGTGAGTCCAACTGACTTGTATTTCCAAAGACTTCCATTTGTGAGGTGATGTGATGGACTTGATCAATATCTGGCTGTTTCGAAACCCTTTGTAAGGTGTGTTTCACAGAATTCTGCTGTTGACAGGAGAAAAGTGATTGCAGTAATAACTCATTTACTTAAACACTTACATGCCATCTAAAATACCTGCTTGCAAAAAGTTACTACTTTTCTAGAAACTGATGATGTTAAATAATTATCATTGGTACTATTTACATTTGTTAATTTTTGTTTTATTTCAGTAGTCCTGGACAGAGAGGTCAAACATGGGCTCATGATGTTGTTTCTAATATCCTTTATAACTAATAACAAATTGCTGCTGTGAGCCATATTACTTCACTCATTCTCCTTGGTGTTTCCCGGGAGTTTTCTCTTGTGGGATTTCTGTCCATCTCCAACTTTGACATTCTTCTCTTCACAGTAAAATACCCCTGTGGAAAAATTTTTGTGAGAAGAAAGAAAAGGTCGGTTCTTTTACCTGGAGATTATAGCAATGTAACGAGTGATCAAGAAGGCCCTCCCACAAACGAAACAAGCTCAGAGGATGGCATTGTTATTACCACAGAAAGCCCAACTCCCCCGACTGTCAACAGAACAAGTAGCAAGAATCCATATGTTGATACCAGGATAGTAGGTGGGGATGAATGCCGTCTGGGTGAATGTCCATGGCAGGTAAGTCTGGTGTGTGTGCCCTGCACGTGAGCAGAGTCTTTTTCTGGGGGAAGGTGCGTAGTGGCTCCTTTCACCTGGCTGCCTTCTGAATGTTACTCATGTAGTGCCAGTGCTAATGAGATGTAGCTGAATTGTGTGAACTGGGCACTTAGATGTGCTGTTCTTGAGACCTTAAAAGTGTCAAAACGAAAGGCTTTGTGCCATTTTAGATGGAGCTGCCTAACCTATTCCCACACAGGGCTTTTGAGTCATGCTGGTCTACCAGGCCATTTTTGCAGGTTACATTCTGGTTCTGTTTGAGAGCACCCACTCAGGGAGCACACCCAAGAGCATGTCAGGTAAAGCAAGAGTTTTACTTTGCAAATACACTTTCATGTTTAAGTTCTACTCTCGAGTCTGGACCAGCCAAAATGAACTCCTGTATTTGGGAATAGTAAGGGGGATACAAGCAGGAACAGAACTTGGACAGGAATTCTTGCGGGTGGTAAGTCCAAGGGATGGGGTGATTTTGGGGGCTGCACTCCGCCTGCTCAGTCAGTCAGTGTCTAAAAGACAGTACTAAGCACCGTGAGTGCAGTAACATGGAATCCAAACATCTACTTCACATAAAGACAATCGAGACTCTGTAGCAGTACGAGCCGATCTACACCCTTGAATGCAGTACTAAGAGAGACCTGGAGGGCCCCTTAGGTTTTGCAGTAAGAAGCATATATGTGGTGTGCAGAGAAATCAGTTACCTGATTATAGCTCATTCACATTACACTGCACTTCTTAATTTTGCACTTACCTTTTTTCTTTTACAGGCTGTGCTGTTAAATGAGGAAGGAGAAGAGTTTTGTGGTGGAACAATTCTGAATGAAAAATCTATACTTACTGCTGCTCATTGCATGAATCAATCTAAAGAAATCAAAGTTGTTGTTGGTAAGTGGTTCTACTCCTGCAATATTTGAGCATGTGTTGCAGCTTCACCTTCTGTGCTCTAAATCTTATGTGAGATGTACTCATTACTTTATGTATTATGGTTTGTTAGTTTTTTGTTGCTATTTTACTTTTTCTAATTTCTTGTTACTGTGGAAATTGTACTTTGTAACAACAGGGACACCAGATGTGGAAAATTATAATGGTGCATCCCTTTCTTCTTTGCCAGCTAGTTGGAAGTGATTAAAAAGAAATGTTTTAGAAATGATGGCCATCAGCGTTTTCAGCAGAGCAGTGCTTTTTCAGAAAGTTTGTAATTTCTGACACATCTGAATCATCCACATTTGTTCCTGCAGGAACACTCAGAAAATCTATGGCACATCCAATAGAGGACAAAGGAACAAACTCAGGTTATGATTGCTTCACTTCTGAGCCAGAACACTAGATCAACACAACTTAATCTTTGCACTCTTTTAGTCTTGACCCAGACCATGTTCTCTTCTTTGTCAGGTTCAAGCTCCTTTTCAGAGACTCCACACAAAGTTGCATTAGTTTATCTGGATCGGTCTATACCTTTATATAAACTGGTACAAAAATCTCCGTAGACCAAAACTTGGGACCAAAACTGATCCTGTTGCTGCTAATAAGTATTGCCTACATTTACCTGTATTGTATAAATGCTTAGGCTAAGTGTTATGAAGGGATATACTAGTCTCTCCCTCTATCAAGGTTGTTCTTAATTTCTTATACTATCTCCACATTAATGACTGTTTTAATAATCTTGTACAGGTGAAGTGGACAGAGAGAAGAAAGAGCAGTCTGAATCGACGCATAGTGTGGAAAAAATACTTGTTCACCCTAAATACGTTGCTGCGACTTATGATAATGACATAGCCTTAATAAAGCTGAAGGAACCTATCACATTTTCGGAGTACATTGTCGCAGCGTGCCTTCCCAAAGCAGACTTTGCTAATGAAGTTCTGATGAACCAAAGATCTGCGATGGTTAGTGGCTTTGGGCGTGAATTTGAAGGTGGACGACTATCCAAAAAACTGAAAGTGCTTCAAGTCCCCTATGTTAATAGGAACACTTGCAAGCAATCAACTAACTTTGCAATAACAGAGAACATGTTCTGTGCTGGTTATGACACAGAGCAAAAAGATGCTTGTCAAGGAGACAGTGGAGGCCCCCATGTAACCAGATATAAGGATACTTATTTTGTTACTGGAATTGTTAGCTGGGGAGAAGGGTGTGCAAAGAAAGGCAAATATGGTGTCTATACCAAACTGTCCAGGTTCTTGCGTTGGGTAAAAGCAGCCTTGAATTTCTAGTGGTGGTGTGTCTCCTGATCCTTCTGATAGCTTCCTAGGTGCGGTTTTTGTAACAGAAACTTTTTTTTCACATCTGCTAAATTTTTTTTGAGAGCTGATTCCTTAAAGTTACAGTGCTGCTTCTATTTGTATTATTCCTGGCTTTAAATCACATGTATGTGGACTCAGTAGTATTTTGAATCTGTTGAATGGGGGAATTTCCCCAAACAAAATGGTTGCTCAGTGGGGTCTTTGGTTTGCTTTAGTTATTTTTATATTGCCATATTTGGTTCATATCTGTTGACCCAAGTGCTTCCACCAGAGGCTCATAACATATCCTAAACAATCACTAGCCATGATGAAAGTGGGCAGGACAGGACTTTAGTTAATCCTCGTATTGCAACCATCTGGCTCAGCAGGGAGTTTGTTATTACTGGAGTTGTTTAGCTTTGGATGTATTCAGAAGAGTAAGGGAGCAAGGGAGCTTACATGGCAAAAGCTGAGACACAAGTAAATATTCAATGTATGATTGAATAATAACCACGTTTCACAGAAGGCCTACTCAGGTCACAGCAGCTAATTAAAATAGTGGTTTGCTTTATATGGATTGTAGTTCACCTTAGTTTAATTTAAACATTGCTGCTCATCAGAAAAAAATTTATGTGCATGTTCATTGTTTTCTGTATCGTGTTGTGGATTGTGTATGGCTGAGGATTGGAAATCTCCTATTTTTCTGGGTGTTTCTGTCAGGTGCAATATTGATGTACAGCAGCATTTGAAATAAAACATTCTTTCTTCTTCACTCCTTTTTTTATTAATCAAATCCAGACCTCTCAGCCTGTTACAGTTCATCGCTGTACACGCTACACCCAAACCATCCTGATGACCTTTCCCAGGCTCCTCCAGTCTGGCATGTTCCCCTGTTCTCTGAGGAACACTGAACTTCACCAGACACCTGCCACTTATCTCTTAGGGTTTGTGCTGGTACTGGCTAGTTTTGTGTAGCTGGTGCTGTGAGCAAACCAGGTTAACAAACTGGAAATACAGCTCTGCAAAGCAGCGAGGTATTTCTGCAGTCAGCAGTGATTGTGGGCAGGAATGTTAGTGGGCAGGTCAGTTACCCCAGCTTGATGGTCTTGACCTGCATAACCCCTCAGTGGGCTAACTTCAATGTTTACTCAGCAATATTTGTTCTTCTGTCTGCTATATTCCTGTTCCTCTCCCTTGTCCTACTGGTAGCCTACCCCTGTGCTCCAGGGTGAAACTTGCCTCTTCAAAAGAAAACCTCAGGCCTAGATGCTACCGAAATTCTATTTACATACTCCTGCTGAGGGCTTTCTTGTACTTCGGTGGAGTTTGAGGACTGAAGCAAAATGCAGACTGGGCTGCATAAGGTGTTGAGGCAGCTGAAGGCAGGACCTCCCTCTGGCAATGGTGGCAGTAACTGGTGTGTGTAGGTTCTTGCTGAACCAATTATCACCTTGTGAGAGCAGACACAGAACAGGCAAGAGGGTGATAAAAGTACATGTTTGTGTAATTATTTGTCATTATTTGTGCTTTGTGGACTAGGGGACATCAGTGAAAACTGGGCAGCTTTGCTGTCTTGCCCTCCTTGCTCCCATTTGTCAGCTGCAGTGTAATGATATCCAGGTCTAAGGCTTATAGGGAATACTGTTTTGGACTGAAAGAATAGTGTCAGAGTGAAATACAGGGTCAGTATGTTGATAAGCAGGGCTTTCAAATGCACAACACAAACAATGGGCCATTCTTCATGTTCTCAAGAGATGTGATAATTAAATAATCCTTAATATCCATTTATAAGGTACTGGGTGACAAAATGAACCCCACATGATATAATGGGGGGAAAGGGAGGAGGGAACCAGAACCCTACCCCATCACTCACTGTAGTTGTCTAAGTCTCCACACAATGATCACTTCTCCACTTGATGAAGCATTCCACCTGTCTGTCAAGTTGGACCCTGAGATGTTTATCTTCACATCCAGTTTATGAATCATACTGCAGATATGATACCTGTCTTGTTTAATTTTGCTGTAAAAGTCATTTGGGTATTACAGAGGTCTGGTTGGAGACAACTGAACAGATACCTGAGTCATCTCCATTACAAGTGCTGTGGGTCAGAGGTAGATTTCGACATCCCAGAGGTGAGGTGGGAGAGGTCCTTAGCGGCACATGGGTTGCCCTGACTGTCTTCAGAATGTTTCATGGAAGATTTTCTCATACAAAGACGTAGAAAGCAACTTTGAGAACACGCATTTGCATTTAATTTTAATCTATAGACTAGAAGTAGCTGACAATAGAAAGATGGAAGACGACTTTAATAAAAGTAACTGTAGAAATGACAGAGCTCATTAATGAGAATATGTATCTTTAAAAAAAAGAAAAAGAACAAGAGAATAAATGTATTCATGTATTTTTAAAAGAGATGCTACCTCTAAAAACCCCATAAAACCCCAAAGTGTTTAAGGCAGTGTCTGAACTATCTCAATGTCAAGAAAGGACAGGAGGATTAATAAAAACTATGAGCTCTTTCACAGCCTCCAGAAGGAAGCACAGAAATACCTAGATCTGTATAAAGAATTGTAACCATCTTGGCATAAAACCAGAAAAACTAAGGAGTAAACACATAAGATAAACATGATGTGAAAATCAATAGCTGATCTAAGTATAGAGATAATGGAAAAAAGCCCGAGAATGTTAGTCTGTGCCCAATGGAGAAGAAAGTCCTTCTCCCTGAAGTACCAGGTTACTTGAGTCCAACAAGGAGGAAAGAAACTGAGTTGCACTAGTCAGGAAAAAAAATCACATCAAATTCTTCCAAGGGATAAATCATATCAATTTCCTCCAAGGATAGGATAACAGGCTGGGTGACTGCAAAAGATGCAGTACACATCAGGTCTCTCCATTAAGGGAGGCTTCTAACACCATTTTATATAACACTTTTATTGCAACAGAAAGACAAACACCAGTCTGGGTGAAACATCTGTAAGTTTGGTGCAAATCTGGTTGAGAAACTGTGCTACTTGCTTGAAAGATTACATGGATTGCAGAGCTCCACAGAGGTGAGACTGAGGACCTCTGACATTGATATTTTCCACGGTGACATGCAAGACAGAAGAGTGTGTTTACTCACTGCATTAACTCATTCCAGACTGGAAGGATGACCATGAGATGAGAGTTCAGACAATCTTGTGAAACTGAAACAGTGGTTCTATTTAAATAGGAGCCAATGATGTAAACACAAACCCAAAATTTCACCTTTGGTCTCACAACACACAACCACAGAAATTTATAAAATGTGTAATAAAAAAAAGACATCTCCATTTTCATGAGGACAGAAAATAATGAGATCCCACCACTCTAAGGGACACTCAGATTAGATATTAGGAAACACTTTCTAGACACTGTAAGGCTAATTAAGGAGTGGATTAAGCTGCGTGGGTGAGCTGTGGAATCTCATTGTGAATCTGTAGGAACAGGTTAAACAGCATCTGTTAGGCCCAGTTTACGTGCTCTCACACTGTTAGAGCCAGGAAGAGCTCTCATATTCTGCCTGTGATCTCACAGTACCTGAGCTAAGGTAAGTAGCATGCACCATATGCAGATTGAAAAGGAATATTGCAAGGATTTACCAAGAGTACAATATTAATTTATTACTGATGCTTTAGTTGCTAATTTTTGCCTCTTATCCACACCCGTGTTCATCTTTCCCTTAGTATGATGGCTGTTTTGGAAAGTACAGATTACTCCTTGATTTGCCCTCAAAGAGCTGTCAGTTATAGCTGGGAAACACAGCATAAGGTGTAGAACGATGGTGGTGTACCTAATGTTGACAGCTTACCGTTTTTAAAATAATTATAGTTACAACTGTTATTATTACTGAGACCTTTGGCAGGAATTGCAACTTATTTCCCAAAGTGGTGGGGTGTTTGATTCATGTTTGCAAGCAAGCTTTCATGAGCTACTTGTGTTTTTATGGAGTCACCATGAATCTATATATTTGACTCCTTTGCAGTCATACCAAGTGCATGCAAGGTCAACTCAGGAACTGTGAGCAGTTCTGCAAAACTGAAGATGAAGGAGTTATATGTTAATGTGCTGCTGGCTATGCCCTGGGCAATGACAAAGCCTGTGTTTCCATACGTAGGAAGCCAGAATTAAAGTTCATTCTATGGGATACACATCACATCTGCACCACATTTGGGAAGTGCTGGTGTATTGCAGTGCTGTTGTAGCATAAAAAAAATAATGTTAATTGTTCAGGCCTTTCACATGGCTTGCTTGAGGTGTTGATAACAAATTTAATAAGATCTTAGCTAGCCATGATTTCAGTAACACCAAATTGTTCAGCTGTGAGGCATGTGTGGCAGCAAAAATAGCTCAGGTAACTCCTCTATGCAAGTGGGTACATTCTCACAGGGGACTGCAAAACCTGTGTCCCAGCAGGGGCAAAGCCATATGAGAAACAAGAGATTACAATGGGCCCAGATTCCTCTTCTCCCACAGAGTGAAACAGACCCTTCATGCTTTGGAGGATTTTGTTAGAAAGCAATAGGTTAGATTTTTGGTTGGTGAAAACTGGTGTCTATTTTCAAGGCCTGAGTTGTGCTGAAAATCTTCAGATCCAAACCAATAGGAACTCAAGAAACTTCTGCCTTTACAAGATGTAGTTTTCAAGGACTCATCATTTCAGTGGTAGTAACATAATGTGACTGCAGTTATATCTCACTTGTTTCTCCTCAAATATCACCTGTTTCATCACCTTCCATATCACATATCACCACTTTCATCTTTTCTTCTAATTACAGATTTTCTGCAGTTACATACAGTAACCTAAATACATTAATAAGTACTGACATTGAATTTAAATCCATCAGTTTTGCCTGTATTCAAATTGAACATTAGCAGTAATTAGTCTCAGTCTGTTCTTCTGTCTATCTGGTGATATTTGTTATAATGCCTTGTGTAATTTAATGCCAAATTACTGTCATGAGTTTATGATTCCAGACATGGAAGGTTTTACTATATTTTTCAATTACAAAAGATTTAATAACAGCAGGTACCTGAAAATAATTATACCAATAATGGAAGATAGGTAACTTTTAAATACTTTGAAAATGCTGAATGCTTTTGCCCACAATTGCGTTTTAGAGGTGGAAAATGATTTTCAGCCATTCTGATCCTTTTGCATTTGCAAAGGTTTTGTTAATGCCTTGAAAAATCTAGGAGAGCCAGCCCTGACAAGAACACCTGCATATCTGATTAGATTGCAAAAGGCTTCTGTTGAGGAGTTTTTCTTGAACTATTAAGCAAGTTTTCTCTCATTTTCATGAACGGCTGATTCCCTGAAAGTGACCTGTTTCCCCGCAAACCCTTTTCCTCCAGTGTAGGTATCTATCTGTAACTCTGAAGGCTGCTTTTGACTGCAAAACCCATGCTCCAGCAGGTTTGAATAATTTCTTGGGATGAAAACCAACACAATGTGCACTGGAAGCTAGATTTACTTTTCTGACCATGAAACTGTCCCTTATATCAAGGGCTCTGTCAGACAAGCTCTGTTGAAAGGCACTTCAGTGACAGAAATTGCTTTCAACAGCAACTGTCTGTCCTTCTGCTGAGCTGCAGGTTACTGTGCCTTGAATGTCATTTGGTTTGGTGCCCCAGGGATTCCACAGGCATCATCCCCCACAGAGATGGAAGACCATAGTCCTCCATGTCCTAAATTTTAGCTTAAATCAGCAAGGAAGGTAGCTCTGACCTCAGGTGGAGGCTGGTAACAGCAGCTGAGCCTTCACAGCTGTGTGCTCAGCATTATGGACAAGAACACCTTGCTTTCAGCATGTGACACATGCTTCAAAGTCCCAATACCATCCAGACATCAAGTATTAGCATTTTGGTTTTGCCTTTGCAGTCAAGTTCCCACATAAGATTCAGAAATCATGAAGTCACAGAAATCACAGCAAATCAAGATGCTCATCCTGAAAATGAGGAAACCACCGAGACCCCAAGCAGCCATCTGGAGGTCACCAGAGAGGCTGGCAGTTTATCCAGGATGTCCCCATGGCAGGTAAAGAGCCTGACCCTGCTCACCAGGACTGGCACCCATTTACTCTGCACCATGCTTGTCCATGCCTGCTCACCAAGGATGCCTAACCCAATATGAGATGGACTTCCCTGGCATCAACATTTTGGATGGGTTATTCCACTCTCCTGAGTACTGTGTTACTGCACAGGCCTTCTACCATAAATAATCTTGTGTCTCCATTTCAGCACCAAGCAAGTGCTGAGAGGGGGAGGATAGGAGAGAAGTAAGGTTGCAGGTATGGAGTGTAGAGCTCAGTGAGCCCCTTCCCTCTCAGTCACCCCATCATGCAGATAGCAACATGACTGTATCAGAAGAGTACTCTGAGTTCCTATTGTGGCCAAGACTAAGGTGAAGCAAAAAACCCAAGCAGTAACAGTGTTATTACAATATTAGCTAAATTTTGTTTTAAAAATAGCAAACAAAAACTGTTGGTAAAATAACTGAATGCATAAACTTTTCTATGAGCCAGGGTAAAGATCTGCCTTGACAAGTTTCCCATTGTAGTAGCTACATCTCAGTGTAACTCTCAGCCCCTCTAAATGAAGATTGCCTTTTTGACAGAAAATACATATGAAAATGTCTACTGTAATAAAACTGTTTGAATCTCATTTAGCTGTTCAGGTTTTTGTGCTTTATTTTTCTTCTCTCACTTTGCCAGTTGTTCTACTAGTAGATGAGAATGATGAATGGTTTGGGGGGGTGGGGAATTCTGAACGAGTATTTTATACTTTCTGGAGCTCATTACATTAACCAGTTTAAAGACTTATGGTTTCTTGATGGTAAGTACTTCTCACTTTGCCCTTTCATTAAAAAAAAAAAAAAAAAAAAAAAGGAAGTGTCCCATGTTCAAGTTTTCATATGCAAGATGCTGAATTCTTCCAGAGTTTTTCTTACCCTCTTGTTATTCCTCACTGCCTTATCTTGTCTCTTGACTAACAGTGAAATACATGTTTAAATTTGTAGAATGGACAGTTTCTTTAAACGTATCTTGGCCTAGTGTAGCTTATATATGTTAGAAGCCAAATATAAAATGGGGAAGGTATATTGGCAGGTAAGGTTGAGCTGATGTGGGTAAATTGTTCTAACATTACACATTTATGCAATTTCCTGTGTTGGTCAAACCCTGAAGAATTCCAGATGCCTCATTCAGATATTAGCAATAACTGTTTTGACAGCATGTAGATGCTATTCCGATACAGTTCCATACTTGAAACCTCAAATACATTATTTATTATTGTCATTTATTAAAAAGTAGTTTATCACAAGTTCTAGGCACCCAGAAATGGTGTTCTGAGTCATAAAAATTGTACTCAGCCTACAAGAGTAAAGCAAAAAAAGGGGTTGTATAAACTCCAATTGTCTATTCGTTTAGTTCCCATTGAAAACTTTATACAAATCAGGAAAGATCAAATACGTATGTAAACTGATAAACTTTTGTATGCAGATTGATGAAGTCTTAAAAGACAATAAATATCTAATTACTGTTCAAGTCTGACTATATTGGTTTACAAATGAGAGGAGTAAAATTCTTCTTTTCTGTGTTGAGGCTTTTGGTTGTGTATCATGAGTGCCATTGGCAATACTGTAATGAAGCCCAAAACTTTTTATCAAAGTTTTCATTAAGAGCATTATTCTGATCGCAAAGTTCTGATTTTCTACTTGCTTGGCATTTTGGCAGCCCTTTAAAACCTCTCCAAAATGGGTATAAATTGCTACAGCTTCAGGATATAGGACTGGTCTATTTTATTTGTACAGTACAATGCCTATACAAAGTGCAAGGAACTTTGGTTCCTTCTTTTATCCAAAGGATTTACTCCTTCTTGAATTCCCATAGGATCTCCACTGAAGCCTCAGATTATAGTTCAGCCCTAAACTGTATATTGAGAGAGCCAAATCTGATATATGAACTGTGGGCCATGCTCAGATATGTCCCAAGGACTACAGTGAGGCCACTGCCCAGGGCTTGCACTTGCTGACCCATTCCCTCATTGCTATCCATCTCTCCTCCCACACAACCCTCCATTACCACTTGCCCCAGCTCTTTAGTACTCCTGATTTAAGTATAAAAGGCCTGGATCATCTTGGAGGATGGACTTTGGAACCTGAATAGGCTTTTTTTGCCATCTTTTTTCAATATGGAGAGATTTCTTTCCCCTGTCATAAAAGCAGAAGTGAGACTCCAAAAGCAGTCCAGCAGTGTGAAAGTCATGCACGTCCACAGAATCCACGTCTACCATGGATTCTGTGTCAGGTTTATGGCAGAAGCTGCTTCCACCACCCACTTACATCTGTTTGGGCCATGAGTAGAAGCTCTCAGGTGCAGACTTTCCACTGGTGCTACTGAGGTCAGATCAGGACTTCCCTCAGGTCTGAATTCCAGGTAAAGTCCAACCACTTCACTACCCTCTTCAGACTGTCTCACTGTTACAGGAGCTTGCCCAAAAAATGCACTGCTTAGGTTTTGCTGAGAATCATTTTTTATCCTGAAGTTCAGCATAGGACAATGGGGAGATCTTACCAGAGAAAACTGGAGAAAAAAGAATAAATCCTTATCCAAATGGCACAGACTCCAAAGTGATTTTTCTTCATTTTTAACAAGGGATCAGGATATTCCTCATCTCAGAGCAAAATTAGTTAGCCTTACTAATTCCCCTTATCCATCCTTTAACCTGTAACGAGGAGCTGAAGTGTTACAGTGTCGTCCGTGCATGTGCTCTGCCATCTTCTGGTCAGTTTTATTGGTTGCACTTTTGGTAGGGAAAACGATATTAAAAAAAAGTGGGAGGAAAGAGGTAAAGAAACACGAAGGTGGATGTAAAGAAAGAATGTCTTTTAATAAATGAAACATTAACAACGATTGATATTTTTAGCAACATATGCACAGAAATAGAGAATGTCAGAGCTTGCATCTACACAGATCATAGAAGGGTTTGGATTAGAAGGGACCTTCAAAGATGACTTAGTACAGCATCATCTGCCATGGTTAGGGACACTTTCCACTAGACCAGGTTGTTGAAAGCCCCATCCTGCCTGGACTTGAGCACTTCTATGGGTGTGGCAAATGTCAGAGTAGTTACAAGGTGGCTTTGGTTTCACTGCCAGGGTCTCAGGAGACTTGCACATCCTTGTGGCTATGCTCACAGCCTTGTTGTGAATGCAGCACCCACAGGAGAGAATCAGAGCGCTCTGGGATTACATTCCTTCCCCCTGTTCACTCCTCCTTTGCAGGGTTTCCTGCAATCTCTAACCAAACCACAAAGATAGCGCTGATGCTCTTTTGAAACAGCTGCACGTTCCTCCTGCTTTTAGATCTGCTGATGCATATTGGATTTGGCAAGAAAAACTTTTGGGTTTTGTCTGCAGGTGGTGAACAGACCTGGCTGATGGCAGTCCAGGTGTTTAGCTGAATCATAGCCCATTTTAACTGTACTAAGCATTAACCCTTTGCAGAGTATGTGTTTCCTTTCTGCTGGCTGGAGAAAGTGTATCTGACATTTTTGTAGCTTCTCTGCACACAAAGACTTGTGCTACTTGTAAGCATGCATGCTGGTAACCATGCTTCACATGAGGAGAATAGAAATGGGATTAGCTCGTGTCACTCGTGGCTAGCTCCTGATCAAGACTACACATGACCACAGTGACCTGTTTTGGACAGTCTGGTGTCTAGTCAGGGCTGTGGGATGCACTCCCATTTTGTTGTTCTAAACAGTTGTCTGCAAGGAGCATTTCTTCTTTAATTTGAAAAAGCTCTCTCTTGTTCCCGAATCTGCTGCTTCCACTTCCATAGTGTCAATGCAAAGAGTATCCTAAACCTCCACAACATATTTGCCCCGAAGATCAGCCTTCTGACAGAGGAATTACTGAGTTAAGCCACAGTAAAACCTGGCCTCTGCCCTCTCCATCTCTCTGGAAATTACAACGATTGGTGTGATTTACCTGCAGCTTCTCCATGGCCTTTCCATATGGGGAGAGACCAGCCAGGCAGCAGGCAGTCAGTCCTCATCCCCTCCTTTTCTTTATGAGAAACGATGGTGCCTTGGGGATCCATCAACACTCTGGGCACGGGGCAGTTTATGTCTTCAGTTTGTCAGGCAGGAGACAAGTGACCTGTGTGGAAAAGGGCGATGTGAAGGACAAGGAGGTGGCTTTCTGTAGCCATGGGAGGTTTAGCAAAAGGGGTAACAGGGCTGTGGGGTTTAGCAGCATTTTGTCTGCTGCCCTGTGCCATATGGGATGGACATGTGTTGCCCAGGGTGGGCTGCAGGGGAGGCACAGTGGGTCACACCTGCTCTTACCTCCTCACCCTGCTGGTCAGGACTGGGAAACCTGGAGCAAGGTCAGAGCACAGAGGAAGCCAGTAGGGTGTTGAGGGCTGTGCCACAGGCAAAATGGGGCAGGAGAGGAGGCAGAGGCAAGAAATTCACCAGGTCCACCTGCAGCACAGATGGCTCAGAGCAGGGCTCAGAGGAGCCCCAGCTACCACTCCACTTCCAGTGAGTTGGTGGTCACTACATCAGAGAAAGTACATCCTTCTGTTTTCTTCTGCTCCCATACTCCCAGAGCTGTGGTAATGGGCACACAGGACCAGGGTGGGTGGTACAGTATGAGGCAACTCTAGACGAGTCTGCTCCTCATGAGATCCATCCCCAACACTCCTCCCAGCTCTGCAGCAGCAATCAGCTGCAGGATTCCCTTACCCCAGGGCTCCCAGCTCCCTGTCAAGGGCTGATGCAAAGACAAGAGGCTGAGGAGACGCGAGACTGAGGAAAGAGGAGGCTGGAGATGCTCCTGTGAGCCTGCACCTCCTGCCACAGAGTGGGAGCACCACAGTCCACTTCTCCTTAAACTATCTACAGTATCCACAACATACAATTAACTGCTGTGTCTGTGTGCCCCTTGGAAGGAGGACACCCCCAAGGGAGAAATGTGGCTGCGAGCTCAGCCATCAGCTTTCGTTATTTGCTTAGTGCAGAGGTGATGTTTTCTGGTAAATAATTGCTGTCCCCTTTCATTAGCTGAGGTATGCATTTCCAAAAAGCGTGTGACCAGTTACTCAGGACAGCTGCCCTTGACCTCTCACACTGCAGCAGGGCTGATGGCCAGCCAGGTCCATAGCATGAGGTGGGTGACATTGGCATGTCCCTATCACTGCCTGGGCAGCTGGCCTGCAAACCCGCTTTCCCTGGCTTACTGCACTTGGCAGGAAATGATTTCCATGGGAACTGGTTCCTAGAGCAGGAACAACTCCCTCAGTTACTCCATCCTGAGGAACTGCTAATTTCATATCTGACACTGCCTGCAGGCTTCATCCTGGAATCAGAAACCCTCCAAGCTGGGGGCAATCCTTAAACAAGGCTACAGGAAATAGAGTGCAGGTCGTCTTAATGAAACACATCACCATGTAATTGCTGTGGTAATTAAAGGAATGGAAGAAATCCCAGTAACACTTCATAAGGAAATATGTGCAGAAAGGACTGCCCTTTTAAAACCCTCTGTTTATTACATTTTCCATAGTCATATGAAAATTAAATTATAAAGCCTGTTGCATTGATATCAATACAGAAAAAGCAAAGTCAGTGCCATAAGTACTGAGTACACTGTGCCCCATTTCGAAGGACACAGCTTCTCAGTCAAGGGATACTTCTTAAAAAAATACACACAATCAGAAAAAAAAGACCACGTAAACTAAGACCTGGTGAGAATACAGCTTCTGAAGCCTTGTGTTGTTAATATTAACCCAATTTGAATAATAAATTTATACTTTAAATAGTTCCTTAATTGGTTTGCAAAAAATAAACAGTTTCTAAAACTTGTGTTTTAGAAAGTCCTGTGCTGACATCAAGTGGTGACATATTTTTCAAGCCAAAGGGAGACAGACTTGCTGTACTGCATATGCACAGGATTGTATTACCAGCGAGTAGGTAAAGGCAAGTAGTCACAGGTCACTGGCAGGTGCTCCCATGGGGATGGACAGCCAGAAGGGTTTGGAAAAGCAACACAGCCACTACTGTGCAAGGCAAGGAGGGTGGCATGAGGTGAGGGGAGGTGAGGTGAGGTGAGCTGAGCTGAGCCTCCACAGCGGCTTATGGGCACAGGAGACACTGGCTGAGCCTCCCAGCACCCACCAGAGTGACCACTGACAACAGCCCTCCCTTTCCCTAGCTAAGAAACCTCTGGCTGGGACAGGTACAATGGGGCTTGGTGGCCTCAGGGGAGTGAGGAGACAATGCAGGGTCCATTAATTAAAGAAAGCTTGACACACAGTTAACCAAAGAGGATGGAAGGCTGCATTAATTAGTTCTGCAGAAATATCAAGGAGGAAAAAACAAATATGTAAGGTTATGAACTGGCTCTGAATAAAATCAAGCTTGATACTAGAAGAGTTTTAACTCCAAGTGAACTTCTGGAGCAACAGCCCTGCGGAAACTGTACAGAACACAACGCAGTTTTAAAACTGAAGGCAGTAGGGTCTGTGATGTGAGCTCTAACATCAGCCCTGGGTTGGTGGGGACTGGCCTTGGTGAGATATGGGGTCTGCTTGCCTAACCTGCCTCAGTACTCACTGAATCTTGTTTTAAAAGTTGAAATGGATGAGAAGTGAAGTTTTATTTGGGGATTTATCCATGGATGCTCAAATGAGTTACAGTTTGTTAAAGGAACTGCATACTCAGATAATAGCTGGGTATTTATGACATGAAAACACAGAATGGTCTCCATGTTTTAAACTCAGATTAAAAAAATACACTCTTTGTCTCAACAGCTGTTGCTTTGAGTGTAGAAATCGTTTCCTGTTCTTCCCAGAAGCCTGCCTGTGCTGGGAGACAAAAGACTCCCTGCAGTACCAGTGCCATTGCATACCAATGGGTTTATCCTTCCTCTTGTCCAGGGCTGGGAAGCAGGGTCACCCCAGCCACTGGGTGCATAGCTCAGCAGCCCAGGGAGTGCTTTGGTCCTCTCTGTATTTACCTCCTTTCACAGACTCTGTTGTGTCTCTGTGTCTCTGCAGGACTGGGATCTTGACATCAGGAAAAGTTTCCCATGCTCTCCTTCATGGCTGGGCATTACAAGTCTAACAGTGAAAAAGAAAAATGCCATATCAGCTCAGATGCATCCCTAGGGGGAAAATACCATGCTTGGGTGCTTGGTTGTTCCAGAAGCTGGTGGGATTTGCCCATTGTGACTAAGCCTTGGCAAATGTTTTGTGGGGACAGTGTATGAAAACGCCATGTCATAAACTTGGTCCCTGTGGTCATTGTCCAGCTTGTGCTTTGATATGGTACAAAGAAATGTTCATATTGTTCATCCCCACCCATGTTGTGTTATGGTAAGTGAAGGCTGGGGCATGAGAGGAATACCCAAATCTTGGAGCAGCTCTCAGCAGCGCCAGCAAAGGTGTCAGCCAGGGCGCCAAGAGGAGGGGCACTGTTGCACCACTAAGCAGGGGGTTGGCTTTTGATTTTTTTTCATATTGACATTACAGCCAGGATTTGCCCTTAGAGGTTTTGTTTTGTCATGAGCAGCTGGACTTTAAACTTCATCTCTCCTGTAGCTGTTTCACCCAAGAGCTGCAGAAATGCAGGCAGGGGCCATTAGGCTCAGAGAGTAACAATGGCAAGGTGCTCTTGGATAATATTGTTCCTTCTCTCTGCCCTTTTCCTTCAGACAGAGCAGACAGGTATGGCCTTTGTTTTGTTGTGCCTTTAATTCTAACTTGTGTTACCGCTCCTCTAAAAACACCAATAATTTTGTACCTTGTATCATGTTTACTTTGCAGCACAGAAAAACTGTTCATAATTTTCCTTATATTTCTCCTGTTTAATTCATGCAGCGAAGTGAAAACTGCAGTAGGTTATTGAGGCAATGTAATTTTAAAGTACCATCATTTATGCCGGGATAACATTTTGTCTTTTCTTACAATTTTAAAGTATCCCAGATATTAAAGAAAATTTTGTTTTATATTTCTAGTTGCTGCTGACATAAATACAAGAGAGTTGTATGAAAGAGGCTGATACGCATTGTTATTATAACTTGAAGAAACTTATGTTTTTATATTAATCCTTCATGTTTTGTCAAAAATAAGGAGAAGCTGGGCAAGGAAGAAAAAGATAGTGTCCTCTTAAGAAGGTCAGAATGCCTCTGGCAGCAGTAGAAGTGCACTGCCAGCTGTGCTGGATGTGGCAGAGCCACTGCACGATAGAAATGTGTACTAGGGGTCAGATAACCCTTTAAAATGTAAATCATGGTCATGAAGCGTTTTCTTTCTTAATATCATGTGCAAGCCAGTTGCTTATGGGATAACCTTCAAAAAGATAAATGTCTGTATGCAGTTTCAGAATAATTTTGTAAGTGCTCTCACTTTTTCCAATTCTGCGATCATTAATTATTTCAACCTGGCAGTGTTGGGCCCCCAAACACTGTATAAAAGGGAAAAAATAAACAACCCAAGCATTCCCTGCCCCAACATGTTTACTTTCCAAGTACAGAACTGACAAACACCTGCAAACACACAGCCACATACTGCCTAATGCGGGGGCAACAGGCTCCAGCACTTCACCAGCTGCCCAGAGGGCAAGCAGTGCTTGTTGCAGATATCATTGCAAAGAGGAGTTTCAAGATCTGATAACCCCCAGGTCTTTGAGCCCTCCTCCTCTTTACTCAAATAAAAAAGATTATGGTATCTTCCACATAAAGGGTCGTATATTACACAACTCTCTTAAACACAAGCATTGCTGAGGGTTAGCTTTTATTTATTCACCTTAAGAGAGAATTGCTTGAGAACTCAGCCATGTCATGACTTTGCTTCTCAGCAAATAAATTGCAGTGAACTAAGACTGAAGAGTGTCAGTTTGGATTCACCATCATAAGTTAACACAATTAATATTAATTTCTATTGATGAGTTTGAAAGCCCTATGCAACTTCACAAAATAGTCTCTGCCTCTATGTTAATGTGTTTCCCTTTTACCTGGCTGTCCTACAGCATTGACGCTCTGGGTGTCTCATGCAGTAAAAAAATAGGTCAGGAAGGGTTTCAAATTCTCCCCGCTTGGAAGCAAGTTAGGCATTTCCTAGAAGTAAAAGGTCACAACTTGTCTTCTGAATTTGGGCTAAGAAAGTAGAGCTCTTCTAAGTATTGCTGAAAGCACGGATGACCCAAAATTATTTCTCTTTTAGAAAAGTAGGTAAAAGTATCCAAGGAAATTAATCTAAGTACCTACATCAAAAAAAACCCTTACATTTTGTCACATAATATGTTCCAGTGTTTATATCAGCTGACGAGGCAAACAATGTTATCAAGAGACAGAGGCGTGCCAGTTCCCACCTTCTGGAGGAGGTCCTCCAAGGCAGCTTGGAAAGGGAATGCCTTGAAGAGAGATGTACACATGAAGAAGCAAGAGAAGTATTTGAAAATGATGAAATGCTTGTAAGTATTTTGTTTTCCTGTGTGCATAATGAAAATTGCTGCCCTGATCTTTTTCTTATTAAACACAGCTTCACAGCCTGTTTTATTTGTTTGGGTTTCTCTCCATGTAAAATCTTTGCACTTCCCACCTCAGTAGGTAGAAAGCAGTTGTCTTCCATGGTCAAAATGGAAGTGAGAAGATCAGCTCTGACATTTTGGAAGTCCCCTCCTGAAAATTATGTCCTGCACCTTACCTTGTGAAATCAAGTGGTTGTTGTTCCATTCTGACCACACACAGAAATACTTCCTGCATGGATGAACAGGGAACTTCTGCACAAACTCAAACACAGAAAGGAAGCCTACAGAGGGTGGAAGAAAGGACAGCTGCTTGGGAGGAATGCAGAGAAACTGAGCAGACAGGAATCAGGTTAGGAAAGTCAAAGCCCTGAGTGAAATAAACCTGACCAGGGATGCCAAGGGCAACAAGAAAAGTTTCTATAGGTATGTTGGTGATAAAAGGAAGATGGAAAAATATGGACCCTCTCCAGAAGGAAACAGGAGAACTAATTACTGGGACATGGGAAGGTTGAGGTACTCAATGACATTTTTACCCCAGTCTTCACTGGCAAGTACTCCAGGCACACTACCCAAGACACAGAAGTCAAAAACAGGGACTGTGAGAATAAGAGCCACGCATTGTTGGAGAATATGCAATGGTAGGAAAGGGGGAAAAGTTTTAAACTGAAAGAGGGTAGGTTTAGATTGGATATTAGGAAGAAATTCTTTCCTGTGAGGGAGGTGAGGCATTGGAACACATTGCCCAGAAAAGTTGTGGATGCCCCATCACTGGGGGTGTTCAAAGCCAGGATGGATGGGGCTTTGAGTAATCTGGTCTAGTAGAAGTTGTCCCTGCCCATGGCAGTGGGAACTAAATGATCTTTAAGGTCCCTTCCAACACAATTCTATGATTCTGTGATCCGGGTGGAGGGAATCAATGCACTCACTAGCAAGTAGTGAGACCTACAAAAAGAGGTTCACTTGCTCAGTAGCTGCAAATTCCCTTGTACAAGAAGCCCTCCTGACTTGTACAGAGGGATGCTGTGCTCTTTATTGGGAATCTTGATGGAGATTTTGTTTTCAGGGCAAGCAAAGGGAACAGCTGTAGGGCTGCCCATGCGCAGCTGTGGTGCTTTGAGGAAGGGAATGGTAGGGAGTGGTGTCCTTTTGGCAAAAGCAGCATCAGTCAGCTGCAGTACCAAGGGGAATGCAGGGCACACGGTGGTGACCAGCGCTGGTGACCTGCAGCTCTGCTCTGTGCTGACCCCTCTGCCTCAAGCAGCACCTCCTGGGGGCCAAGCAGGATGGGACAGGATGGGGTCACTTCCCAGGCTGCTGCATGCCAGAGAGACAATAGCCAGCCAGTTTTTCCAGGAAGCTGCACAGCTAAAGGATTCAACTGTTCCTGTCTGGCCTGTGAAGTGTTTACTTTTCTTTATAGCTTATTAAGGAACAATAAAATAAGCGCAGGAGGCAAACTCCCTCCCATCTCATGCATATTTTGCTAGTAGGGCAGAATTTGTAATTGTGCAACTGTGCAAACATCAAACTGCAGTCTATATTATCTCATAGCATGTTTTTGTTTTATTAAAATATTTATGGGTTATGGCATTATTTAAGAATTAGAATCTAATTTCCTTTTCTTTTTTTTTCCCCATAGAAAATATTTTGGGATATCTACTATGGTAAGCTGGCCCCTTGATTTTTCTCCTTCATAGCACTGTCACACTGTGAACAGTATGATCTTGTCCAGTACTGGTTTTCTAAGAGTTTTTAGCAGTTTATTCTACAAGGAACAACCAGTCACTATTTGTCACGGAAAAGTCTTGATGTAAAAGGTTTTAAAAAGAGTAGTAAATATGAAAAAAATTTAGGCCGCAAAAAAAGAATCAAAGTTGAAGTGAGTCAGTGTTATCATAGTAAACAGGCTACTTCTTTTCCTGAACTTAAAGCTGTTCTAAATCAACCTAGGCCATAAGAATATCTGTTTTGCAGATGCAACAGAGAAGCACAGCTTTACCAGCAAAATCTCCCAGATCTAGCAACCAAGCCTGAGAGAGATAAATAGGTGCTAAAAGCTACTGGACTATCTACAAACTCTGGATGCTGGTGCTGCATCATCCCCTGGCAGCTGTCAGGGCAAGAAACAAATCTGCAGAAGCTGAGGGTCTTATGTAACTAGATGCCTCCTAAACAAGGAGCCTGTGGCACCAGCTTATGGTGACTATGCCATATTCCCTCTTTTTTCTGCATGGCTTATCCCAAGCTCTTCTCTTGCTTTTAACTTAGTTTTTATTAATTTCTAATCCTAAGTTTAGACAGTGGATAAGGAGTGGCAAAACCAGCAGTCAGTATTAATTTTCTGCAGAAGCCACTAAAACACTGAGTCCAGGGAATCATTACATAGAAGAATCTCATCAGTGCTATATAAATTTTATGAAGAATGATGCTAAATATCTGGCATGTTATTACTTTTGTGAGGGTGGGATTAACTTCTAACTTCAGTCATTGCATGTTTGTACTAAGCATGTCATACAGGCTTCCTCTCTTCTCTAGAAAGAGAGAAGGGCAACCAGTTCAGAATGGTCCATGCAAACAAGTTTAGCCACAATCAGGACACATTACTGGCTTCAGCCTCAGGGATGGCTTCCTTGCTGTAATTAAAAGTCATATGTCCTGTCTTCTTCCTACAGAATAGCAGTGTGTGCTTCCTTCTTTGTGATGTCTTCTCTAACATTTCAAAGAGCGTTGCCTTTGAAGAGTGGCTTCTCTCCTCCTCCTTACTAATCAAACACATTCTTCCATCCTGTCTTCCAACAATCTGGGTTTCTAGACTTCTGGTATCTATTTTGCTTTCTCTCTGAAGTCCAGGGTACAGTGTGTAAATCTGCATTGTCAGTAATAGTTCTGGGGAGAAAGGCTGAGCACCCATCCAACTGCTGGGTCACCCTTTGGCTCTGTTTTGTGCTGCTCCACCTTTGTCCTTCAAGTCAAAGCTTATGTAGCAGGATCTTGCTGGATGTCAGGGCACTCCAACTGAGGTCATACTTCTCCCTGACCCTCTTTTATTAACAGTATATACTTAGCCATTGACAAGCTCTCTTAAAACATCACTTTCTTAACAGTTTTGTGCATGCCTTCTAGCAGTGTGTGTTTTCCTACCCCGCTTACTGACAATGTCATCTGAGACATTTCTATTCTATGATGTTCTCTGATTCCCCCTAATTGTTATCCTATAATATGATTAGATTTAAATCGTTTAGATTATTTGATCTTGAAAAATGTATATTGGTTGTTACTTACCACCTTTGTATTTTGCTGGGTGCTTTGATCATCCCAGTAGCTTTCCAGTAACAAAAATCGTGCTGATTTCTCTATCATTATCTGTGTCTCCTCCTCCCTCCTTTAATAAAGCTAGGTGCTAGATTTACTGTATCCCCAGCATGCAACCATCTAGCTGCTTCAGACTGCAGGCACAACCCTTTCCCTTGCTCCAGCTCCTGGAAGTCCTCACCTCTGCCTGCTCAGCTGTGGAGATGAGACCCACTTAACCCATCCAAAAACCCTCTCAGGAGGCCTAAATTGTGCTGGGGTATGCTAGTGGCATCTGGCTGTAGATGGACTGAAGGTGGTAGCTCTTTTAGCCAGTATTTTAGTACATTTAACACTCAAAGCTATGCATGCCCATAGCCTGAGCAGATGGTGATTGGTGCTTTTTTTTTCCCCAGCAATAGGTAGAGTTTCCACCTCTCTGTCCCTGATGTCAAACTAGTGCAGCCCACTGACTGAGGCTAATCTCTCTGATGAAGTGTTAAATTTTAGAAAGGTTAGGCTTTTCTGGCTTGCCCACTGCTAGCTTATGTCTACAATAAGCAGTTTTTATTTGGAGCATGTTTCCAAACTCTTTTGCAATCTTTCCAGTAGGCAGCTTGAAGGGAAACTGGCAGCTTTGCCCAGTGCTTCACTCACAGTGAACAGGACATCCTCTGGTTTCAGTTTTTGGTTCATCAGAAAGACTAAACTTGCTGAGTCTGAGCTGCTGTATAATATTTGTACAGATATATAACAGATTTCCTCCTATTTTGATGTTTCTTGCTGTATGCTTGCTATACAATTTTGGTGCCAACTTTTTCTATCCACTGCATACCAACCTAACATGGAAGACCTAAACCACGAGTCTCATGCTATTTTTTTAACCAACGCATGGAACTGTAACTCAGTCCTTTTCCCTGAAGCAGAGCATCCATCCTCCAGAAGCAGACTCTGCCTCTGGGCACCTCCCAGCCTCTCTGATAGGGGCTGCAAGAGTGCCTCTGGAAGCAGACTTGGGCTAAAATTATCCCTGAGAAGTAGTTTGGTGAGAGCCCATTTCCTTCCAAACTGCTTTCACAACATTTCTCTGTTGTTACTTACCACCTTTTTATTTTGCTGAGTGCTTACAGTTTAATCATTCTGGTAGAATGAGAAGCTCGTGTGCTGGGAAGGGGGTTATGTAATTTGGGGTCAGTGGTGGTGGTGATTCAACCCTATCCATTTCTTCAGAGGGCAGGAGGTGCTCCTCGAGCCCCTGCCAGCACAATGGCGTGTGTGAGGACAGCATTCGTGGCTACACCTGCACCTGTGCTGAGGGCTACGAGGGAGAGAACTGTGCTTTTGGTAAGGCATTGCCCCCCTTCTAGAGAATCCCTATCTCCTCCTTTCAGAGGAGGTTCCTGTGAAACCATACACAGGTGTCCCATTATGCCAGTCATCGTGTTTTTGGTTAAAACACACAGTTCTTGGCAGAGCAGAAGTGATGAGTGCTGCCCAGCTACAAAATGTTACGGCATCCCAAGGTTATGCAGTCTGTCCCTGCCTCGAGTCTCCCTTCGCAAGGGATGCAGCAAAAGCGCTGAAGCAAATCAGCCTCGTGGGTGGGCTGTAAAGGCAGCCCTGCCACTGCCACCTGTGCTAGCTGGCTGATTGCCCCGCTGTGGTCCCAGGTGGCATGTGGCCTGAAGAACTGGGGCTGCAGTGCTGGAGTGGCTGGCTGCCCAGGCAGCCCAGTGCCTCTGAGGCCACTCACACCCACAAGCCAGTCCCCTGGGACAGAGGAACTCCAGAAAACAAACTGTTTCTAGTGGAAGTGAAAGGCATAAAGCAAAACAGATGCTTTCTGGCACATGAAAAACCCTGGGCCATATCCTACATTTTTACATCTGCCAGGTTCTACTTTCCAGCTCTTACATCAGTATTTCTTCTGGTTCAGAGGTCCCTGGGGGCGCGAGACGCCCCGGCTGCAGCAAGGCAGGGTCATTTTTGTGTAAGGGGTGTGACTGTGACCAGCTTCTGGGACAGCACAGAAGGTGACACAGTTTGGACCAGTGCTGGGAACTGGATCTGCTCAGTGTGAGCCTTAAGGAGCCATGTTTTATGAGGTTTTTTGCTACTTCTCCACATATGAGCTAGATCAAACACCTGTTGCTTTGTGCTAGAGCTTCAAGCGTTTGTTCAGCTATGGAAAGTTGACTGAGCACGTTTCAAAGTTTATACTCCCTTTCTTTTTTTCTTATCGATGGCAGCCGATAATTTAATGTTTCTTAGAACGAGTATGCAAAATAAGAGCTATGCATTTGTTCTTTCTGAAAAACGGAAAGCTTGGCTGCCTTCTTCCTCAAGCAACGGTTGCCTTCTCAGCACGTGCAACAGTTCCCCTCCCAGGAGATACTGTGTTTTGTTTAAAAACCCATGGCATCCTTCCATGGGTTGACATGGAAGGTCCAGTTTGACCCATGGCTAATGCTCCCCAGAACTCGAGAAGGGCAGAGAGTTGGTTCAGGGAGATACTGGGGGAACACAGTTTGCAACAGTCTGTGGATGTTGCAGACACTTGGCTCTCTCCGATTTCCCCTTAACAAGGGAAAAATACTGTGTTGGGAAATACTACCAAGCCAGACTCCCTACCTGCCTCCACGCAAAGCGAATAAAAAGAAAATGTAAAGAGGACTCAAGCTATGAAAGAATACTCCAGGTGAACTGGTCCCAGTGTTTTTCCCCCACTTGTTCTGTTTAGCCAAAAACGAATGTCACCATGAAGCAAAGCAAGGATGCCACCACTTCTGCTATCCAGGAACTAATTCCTACCGCTGTTCCTGTGCTGATGGCTATGAGCTTGGGAAGGACGAAAAACAGTGCATCGCATTAGGTAGGTGTGAGCATGGAAGTACAGGAGGAACCTGTTCAGGGCTGGGATGGGCAGGCCACCACCTGATACCCAGATATGATCAACCAGCTCTGAGGCTCAAGCAATAAGAATATTACTGCGTAGAAAAAGGAGAAATCTAGGGACCACCACCCAAGATGCCAAAGTAACAGTAAAAGAAGCAATATTTTACCTAAACATTTGAGTCTTCAGAGAGAACTGGCATCATCCTACATATCACTCACCAGACTAGGTTTTCCACTCCTATGTTTGGTAGAGTAACTCCACCGAACACCTGTTTGTTCAGGAATGAGGTTCAATTGTTTCCCATCAGGCACCTGATGATCTGATAAGTGAAGGGCAGAATTTGCTGCCATATTAATTAGTTTAAAGCAGTACCCCTTTTTATCTTTTCAATCTCATACTAGGTATCTCATTCAATCTCATCCCCTTATAAAGTAGGCCTACTTAAAGCACAGAATTATATTTAGACCCATGTCTGTATTAGCAAGTGGGGCAGACAAATAGGAGTTCAGCTGTAGAGCCACTCTTTTGGTGATGAAAGCCTGATGCCCACACTCAATGCACACTTCAGGTGGGCTTTACATCAAACTAGCTTTAGTTCAGTCCTGTGGACTAAGCACCCTATGAGAGTATGTTATGTGTGCTCCTGGAGGGTGTCCTCTGGTTTAGTTTCACCAGAACACAATCCAGTCTGTGACCCAAAACCAAACCACAAGCTGAACTGAAAGTGATACATGCAGATAACTGGGTGATCCAACTGAAGAGCACTCATATTGTTCGAACCAGAACAGAAAGGCATGCACATGCCTAGAGTAACAACTTCAACAAAGAAAACCTCAGATTTACCGTACCCAGACTGGGCCACAGCTATCAGGTATTTGGCACAATTCAAACAGAGGATAAAAAACTAAAAAAGCAAGCTGCGCTGAAGCTTGGCTGGAGAGGAAGCCTCATTTCCTTAGTTACAGACACAGTGAAATCTGATCACTACAATGAACCAAAATTCAGCCCATTGCTAAACTTTATGATTAAACATTATGACTACAAATGTAAAATTATTCCAATTCTCACCAGCTGAGAAAATTGTCATTCTCCTTTTCCTTTGTTCAAAAACAAAATCCAAAAGTCAAGGTGGAAGCAATAAGGCATTTGCAGATATTCGCTGTCTTGAAACAATGCAGTACAATATTTTGATTTTTTTAAAATTAATTTCCTAGATGAATGTGCATGTGGCAGACTTCAAGACAGTGATAATCTGATAAGTGAAACCAGGAAGAAACATGATGAGCGATTTCCCTGGCAGGTATTTCTAGCAATTCATGAAACCCATCACTCAATCTCACGTGGACAGCACTATCTATTTTCTTTTTGCATTTTCCTAGGTGCTACTGCTAAACTCAGAAGGGAAAGGCTTCTGTGGAGGAGTGCTGCTAAAAAGTAACTTCGTATTGACCACAGCAGAGTGTGCTCTTCTGCACAACCATTTTGAAATCAGGGTTGGTGCTGGTAGGTGACCCAACACATTTTCTCTTGTTGCAGTGTATTTTAGTATGGACAAGCTTAATTTAAAAAAAAGCTTACTAAACTTATTGCTGCATGAAAATATTGTTAAAAGAAACAAATATGCTGTCATTTCATTTAAGCACCTCTGTGGTGCCATCTGAGCTATAACTACAGCTGTCCCATACCTCCTTTACAAGCAAAGCAGAGACAGCTGCCTCTCGGACACAATGCAGAACTCAGCACATAGGGATAAGCTAAACATGGTGGATTTAGAGGTGGCTTTTGTTTCATGCCAAAATTCACTTCAACGTTGGATTTTTGTCCTTACTGCTGAAATTATGCACGCTTCTACGCAGCATTGAAAAGCTGTCAGGGTATTATTCCTACTTTCCCTTTACTGCAGTGGTTCTGAGAAACAGCACCTTCAGCTTCTCTGCCGCACGTGTTCCTCAGCACCACCAGGCAGTCTTGCATGCAGCTTACAGGTCTCTGATAAACTACTCCTAAGAGCAGCTGAAATGCCATTGCTTCACAGGGCCTAATGGAACAAGCGGAACTGAGAAGACAATGCAAGTTAGCGAGAAGCACATACACATCCGGTATGATGAAGACACTGGTGAGAACAACATTGCATTGCTACGACTTCAAGAGCATGTTGAGTGCAACAACTACCAGTTTCCCGTATGCACCCCTGAAAGAGACTTTGCAGAACACGTTTTAATTCCAAAATTGGCTGGTACAGTCAGTGGCTGGAGAATGGAAGGTGATGAACTTAAAGTGGATGAGCTGCAGGTTTCGTACCTTCCTGCTGAGGACTGCAAACAAATACTCAACATCAGCCTCACAAACAGGCAGTTTTGTGGGCACCTCCAGAAGGCCACAGACAAACAACTGGCTGGAGGAAGCTTTTTAGCTACCGAGTATAAGGGCACTTGGTTTCTGACTGGTATCCTGGGACCTTGGCCACTAGAAGACACTGACTGGGAAACATTTCTTTTCACCAACACCGCGAGGTATATGATATGGGTTAAACAAAAAATGAAATAAGACACAAACACAACCAACTCTCAAGCACCAAACCCCTACCAATCATTGCAAGGAAACATATGGATGCAGCCAGTACTCCCATCTGACTGTATCACAATTCACAGCAATGGAAGTTTGCAATGATGGCACGTATTTAACTCCAAGTTATACAGAAAAGCCTGTTTGTCTTTCCTTCTTTTGCTGATACGCAGTTCTGTGAAAGTCATGATGCAGTAAACTTAGTTATTTTACTAAAAACTGATTTAACTTTAAATTTATTAGAACTGTTCATCCTAAAACTCAAAACACTTTGACCTTTTTCTGGGATTTTAAATGATGTGAATTGGAAACGAGTCTTTTCAATTCTTGGTATCCTGAGGTTTGCTTCAGCAAATTCATATTCTTATTTCATTATTCATACAAGTAAAACTTACAAGACCAGAGGAACTTCTTCTAAATGTCTGTGTTAATGTAGGACTTCACACTTTCGTCATGCTAAAAAATGCTTCCCCTCATACATGGTACCTGTGTTTTCCCTTATGAATGATGTCCATGTCAGTCAGAGGATAAAATAAAACCCAATTGTAAAACACAGGAAAAGAAAATGTTTAATTTCCTTTTAAAATAATTTTAAAACCCCAAAACTACCACCTCATCAGTTTGGACAAAGTTACATTTTGTACCACTCCCAAACAAGCAAACCAACCAACCCCCCAAGGTAATAACACTTGAAATACTGGATCCAGTGGTAGTGTTTTCCCCAGAAGCAAAATAAACCAGACTCTGGGTAAGTTAGCTACACCATCTTTTGTTCACAATTACAAAAATAAAACAAATATTATCAGAATTAAAAAAAAACCCAAACCCATCTATGGGTACCTACAGACAAACTGCCCACATGTACTTGAACCCGTATGTATTACTGACACAGTAAAGCTTTTGGTGTCAAGCACTTCTCTAGTTTTTAGAGAAAGCTTGAAGAGAATATTTAATACCAGCAAGATTATCCAAGATACTTAAAAAAAAAAGGGAAACCATGTATGAAAACATTATTTCCATTCCAAAGAATGGCTTAACACAAGTAACAAAGGCTGACACTTCTCCCTGAAAGATAAATGCAAAAATAGTAACACAAAGTACTTTATAAAAGCTTTTAAGTAATTTGTGAGGAATTCGGAATGCTTTGCTTTATTTCTTGACGAAATACTTTGAATTATCTAGAAAGCCTGTGGAAATTACGATTTAAAAGTCAGCATTTCATTCCAACGCACTTTGTAACACTGGCAGCCTTGGTCACTCTGGGAAAGGAGCCACAAACAGTTCCTGGTATTCCAGTCCTGGACACGACCCAGGCAATTTACAGTGTCCTTGGTGTGATTAGGAGCAGTTCCACTGGGCAAGCTTGAGTACCCAGCAAGTACTTGCATGGATAAGATGCAATACTCAACACACTGTTGACAGTGGAGGAAATGGGTTCTGCTTACTGACCACAAGCTTCTGATGCTGGTGGGATATGTAGCCCTTAATGTGACCCTGGCAGAAGGAGAAAAAGGGAGCATTAGTACTGGGAGCTGGTAACACAATGCCTATAACCTAAGCAAATACCTACAACCTAACCACAGCAGTGTGTGTATGCTCAACCACCACTGCACTACTGTACTTGATATCTATAAGGGTCCAATTTATGTAAGTGGGTCAACTCGGAGAGTAAGGAGGAAGTTGGAACCACCCCCGTGTTTGGGTACTAGCCAGCCCGCCAGTTTGAGAGCCTCTTGCCAGGGCCCACAATGGGTCTGCTTACATTGCCTTGAAGCTGTGTAAAGCTTACACAGCTTTACAGAAGTGTTTCTAAATTTACTCTTGTTCACTTTAAAACAAGGATTTTAATCAATTAGTATTCCATACCTAATAAACTAAATGACATAGCACTTCCTTTTCAAACATTGTGCTGTAACACTGAAAGAAATCTTCCAGTGACCTACACCACATCAAATAATCTGTTTCAGAGAGATGTGGTTTGTTTTCTTGCTTACACTGCAGTGCTGCTCCAAAACCTCTCATTTAATGAAATCTTTACATTTCAAGCCTTTATCTGCTCATGAGTAGTTGAAATCCCCTTAGAGTAAAAGACAAAATGTGGAACAAACCCAAAGAAATCTGGCTTTATTTTTCTCTAATGTTAGAAGGTCAAGAGTCTCCTACTTCAAATGCAGAACAAATCCTTTCTGGTCCCAGTTAAAATGTTTGTATTTTTAAATCAATATTTATGCATATACAGAGAAAATGTCAGTACCAGATTTGTAATGTGAAATTCAACTTCAATTTTAACTGATTCCTACAAAAAAAAAAGGTAGGAACTAGTGGAAGTCTGCAGGGTAAATGAAAACATTTCACTTTGAGCACAAGCGAATCAACTTTTTTACATAAGAAAATGTAGGATTACTGATGTGGTTTTTGTAATAAACTTTTATTCCCTGTCCAATATTTCTTACTGCCTGATGTCTGAAAGGACCAGACAACAAGTGGTCAGCACATACCATATATATAAGGTTAGCTAAAATGCACTGGACTTCATCAATATCAACATCCTCTACTTGCATGAACTTCAGGGCAATCAGAAAGGCATCTAGAGATAGCTGATGGGTTTTGAGTAGTAAATATCTGGAAAAAATAACAGAACAAATGTGTTACTGAGAAATACTTGAAAATTCTGGTTCTTAGAAAAATGGCCTTTCTACAATAAATTCACTTCAAGAGGAAGTCAAGTCTCTCAGAGGGAACTAAGGAGCATATATATTTTTATCTCAGTCCAAGGTAAAACCATACTATACATGCTTTTCCAAAATATAGGTTTCGTTATGCTTACACTTTCTTAAAGAGATTTCTGTATGTGATGATTTTCAGCTTCTCAAGGATAAGAAAGATTCCACATCGAATGAAGAAGGTCTCATGCTTTGTCAAAGCATCATTTAGTAGGAGAAGATTGCCTTCACTGCAAAGATGAATAAATGAAAAAATGAGAAAGTCTCACCCAAAAGAGAAAAGAAATTCTCTGACTTGGTAGGAATATGCATCCCCTGCCTTCCTCTATGATCCCAAATAAATACCTTTTACTTAATACTTTTTGAACACAAAGCAACAAAACAGGCATCATACCTCACAGACTTTGTTACTTCAGCAAACTGCATAAGGTCATACTTTTTTAAGAGCTGAACTGTTGGCATATGGCCCTGAAAAATAAATGGTTTCCATGTTTTCCAGGGTAAAGTCAAATGCATTTTAAACAGAATCTACTAAGCTACAAAAAAAATTGTTAAGAGAAAAAGACAAATGTTTAGCCACTTTGTTTTTTGCTACAGAATAAGAAGTGAATAAAAGCATTTGTAGGAAAACCTTCTTGTCCATGTCAAACACCTTGTAGCTCAACTCACAACTACTGATTTAGAGAGTCTTCATACTTATTGTTAGGGAACAGCTATCAGATTTGTAAAATCAAGATCCCATGCCATGAGGCTGATGTAGATTCAAATTTTATGCCATGACTGTATGATCTAATCTGCAACCAGAAGAACTGTGGGAATACCAAGCATTCCCAAGGGAATACAAACAGTGCTGCAGCACTGTCAAATGCCAGCTCAGTCTGTAGCAGAGATTTTATTCTCTGCTTCCATGTGGAAATAAAAATGACCTTTCAAAAAACAAGCACCACTACCAACCTCCTTTCCCCCTTGCAAGAAAAAAGAGAGAGAGAAATGTTAAAGAAACAAAATTAATTCTCATTGCTGAATCAGGTAAGACTGAACTATCTACACCATCTAAAAGAAACTTTGGTTTTTCCCCGTGCACAACAAAGATCAGATTGCACATTGACTTGGTCAGACTTTAAATTTAGTTACATCATGCTATGCTGTTGGTAACTCCTTTCTTGGATGGAGGATTAGCTGAGAGCAGAACTCAGCTGCATGTTTACTTGAGAGCTGCTAGGAATTAAAAGAAACAATATCCAAGCTATTTTAGTAGAGTTTAAGGTTAATGTTTAGGCTCTGATTTAAAAAAAGTAACTGTAAAAACAGTGACCTTCAGCTAGTTTCTTTAGTGGCTGTTGTACATTAGAACTGCTCCAGAAAAGCCACAGTAATTCTAGGCACTACCAAACCCACCAGTTTAGGGCACCCACTCAAGACTGGGAGAAAGTTTTTAAGACTGTTAGTTTTCCTTTATCAACCCTACCATTGATTGATCTGAAAGTAACCAATAACAAAGTCAATAAATAAAAAACGGAAAAGAGAAGGCAATTATCATACCCATTGGACACAGCAAGGGACTGGTAAGGGAGCATTGAATGGAAAAGGGAGAGTGGTCACAAATAGGTTGTGGCAAAGGTGAAAGATGGTCACTCAACAGAGGCAGGTGATAACAACATTCTCCATGTGTACCTTTTGTAACAGGGCTGGGAAGAGGAAACTCTAAAGTCTAGTTCTTGTCCCCTTGGTTACACTGAATTAATTGTTAGCATAATCCCACTAGTTCAGGGATACACAAATGTTAACACAGCACATGGGAAAGGACAGGAATTAGAAACAGATGTGTTTCATTCTTTTAATAGAAATACAAAATGATCACATACTAGCCAGCCTTCAGTGATTCTTTCAAAACCAAAATGCTCTACCTCATGACCCTTCTGACATGGGCAAATATACAAGGTGCAAATAGAAAACTCAAAGATAGGCTGTGGCTGTGACAAACCCCTCTCAACAGTCCTCAGCCATTTGTTTGTACATCCTCCTTCCTTCCACTAGGTAAAAGAAGCAGATCAATTTGTCCCAGTGAATCCACACATTCCCTGGCTTGTCAGTGCAGCTGATAACCAGAGATACACACTACTACATGACAGAAGTTACACTGTTACTTGGTTCTCCACAGAACTTAAAGATATCTTTCTTTAGAGAAGTATCATCAGATTGCACCTTCAGGAGGGGTGGGAGTAAGGTAGGGGGAATGGAGGGACAGGTTGGTTTTGTTAAGGTGGGCAGGGTAGGGATTTGTTTGTTTGGCTGTGTTTCCACCCCCTCATTTCTCCTTTCCTGTTTTGCTATAAATGACAGCTCAACGTTTTTTATCCTCAAACAACAAAGTGTGCATATGCTGGCTCTTACAGGGGTAAAACACAGCCTCTGAATTCCAGTAAGGGAAAACCCAGAACAATACTGAGCATCAGGTTTATTATCTGTGTCTGTCCCCCTCCCCCCATTATTTAGAAGAGTAACATCTACTCACCAACAACATTTTTACTGGCAGCAGGTAGATCAAAATCATTCTTTTATTCTTCTGGCTTGATCGGTGACAGTGCTCAAAGGCAAATGACAGGTACTCTTCAGCTGCAGGTACAAATAAGCACCAGTAACATGAGTCAACAACGAAAAAGGGTTAAAACTGTAACCCAAATTCTGTGCTCAATTTCCACCTCTAGCTTGAACATGACATTTGAAATAATCACACCAATCAAAAAACTGGAGATTCACACAAAATACAAAGTATTACCAGAAAAGTAAGTTTTCCTTCAGGAAAACTTGCCAAGGTCTAGATGTCAACATAACAGCTACAAGCAATATTAGAATTTTCAGCTCATTTCAGTAATATTATTGTGCTCCTATTACAGGAGTAGAGAATCTCAAGAAGCACTGATGATATAGCACTCTATTTTCTAAATTCAGATTAGATTCTTCAGTGGATGAAAGCTGCACGCAATGCACACATCTGCTGAGCTGCAGAAATGTGCCAGTAAGACTACACAGCATAACAGGAAAATCTCCCAGCACTTTCCAACAATAGATAAAAATTATAAGCCTGACAGGCAGAAGACACTGTTAAGAGTAACAAAATAGCTCCAGAATAGATTTTGGTCAGGGGTTTCAGTTAATGATGAAGTTATACACCTTACCTCTAGAAGCATTTCTACTTATGAAATCTACTAGAAATCTATGAAAAGCAGTTTCTACATCTTCCAGAATCAATGCACCTAATATCTACATTACAGTTTGCTGAAGATTTCCTACATGGCACACAGCAACATAAAGAGGACAAAAGAGCTGCAAAGCCTCCTTTGTGAAACCTTTTACAAACCTATTCTTCTGAATGCTCATAAATTTTGTAATGCACAAACATAATGCTTAAGACTACAGGGAATCTCACTGACACAAATATTTTAAAACTACAGTTAGAAGTGTCACATAATCTCATCTCTGTTCTGAGTCAGCCTGTGGGCCTCGTACCTTTCAGCATGACTTTCCTTTAATTTGTGCAAACACAACTGCACCTTCTACTCATGTTTTGAGTCACATGCAACATCAGCCAGATTTCACACCAAGAAAGTGTCTTACTGGTACACAGTACCTTGCTTAAAGTCACTGTCAAACATGGCTTTGCGTCCAACATAATATTTGTATGTAACTCGCTGTGCCATACTATATTCGTCCTTCAGATTTGAGCTGTCAATTGCTCTAATTAAGGGCTTACACAGATGGAGTTTGTTGATCTGTTAAAAAAAAAAAAGCATTTTACTTAAAGAGTGTAGAAAAACAGCATCTTATAAAAAGGATGGGTTTGACTTAGAATATGAAATACAAAACATAGCTTACCAGACTTGAACCCTACCTTAAAATAAATTTTAAACAGCTGATTCACAAGAAACAACATGCCCCACTTTTTGGAGTCTTCAATGCCTGCTCGACTGTCATAAGCAAAAAGAAAAAACCTACTAGTACAGAACCCTTTAAGAAAATAACTATTTTGTCTTTATAGTAAAATTACTCAACAGATATTTTATGGATTTTTAGGGTTAACATAAGTGTCTAAAAATAAAAGTCAATGCGAAATTCCTTAAACTCTTTATGTCTTAAACCGTATCAGCACTATCAAAATAGAACATGTGTTCCCATATTAATACCTCTGCTACATTTTTTCTCAACGCCATGAAAAGATGTCATACAAAGTACTATTCATCTGCATGAGGGCTCTCACTCTAGTCTGCAGGTAACACATACACTAGCACAGCAGTGACTTATAATATTTGAGATGAATGATTGGGAAAAAAGCATTTTTCCACTTCAGAAGTGTTAAAATTGCAAAGACTGGAAACCCAAGTTTTCATCTTTCATTAGGCTTTTCCATCTAAGCCTAATGGAGCAAACTTCACAATTGAACAGGGTACAAAAGCACTAATCATATTTTCTGAGAAACAAGGACATAATCAGTCCCTCCCAACAACATCTGCTACCAATGCAACCTATGCTATGTACCAATGCTACCAATGAAGTGAGTGCTCTCCATCTCTAGTTAATAGTCAAGAGAGAATAGACTAAAAATTACAGGAAACAAGAATCAGAAGTCTTCATTCTTACCCATATATGGCCTTAGGAAGCGGGAAACACAAGTTCATTAAGTTCTTAACAATTTAATAGTGCATGTTCTATAGAGGGTTTTTCACTTACGTGTCACTGGCACAGACTCGAAAACAGCTCATCAGTAGTTCTGCTGCTTTTTCCAACATGTCGCCAACCTTGCTTTTCCCTTTCTTCACAAGCTGTTGATCTGCCTAGAATTACACAGCAAGAAACAATATGTAATTCTACGTCCCCGTTTGCTGGTTTGCAAACAGTTTAGTTCCTTAATATTGCATTTTATAAAGTATTATAGCAATAGATTTGCCATGCCTGCTGTCTCCCAAATCTAGAAGGCAGTCAAGCTCACACAATAAAAGAAAACACTTGGAGAGGCTCCTCGACATGTACCAAACCTAATGCCCAGGAGGACAGTCCTTTGAAAATACACAGGTCTCAGAAACCTAAATTCAGGTTCAATACCTGAACTGGAGCATTAACACTTCAACTCAAGTTTACAAAGACCAAGAGTCTGGAAAAAATTATGGAGTTTGAGTTATAGAATTCATTAGTCAGTTTCTCTCCACAGCCATGAAGACTAGATTTTATTTCTAAACAATATTCAACATTTTCCAGTAGTAATGCACAACACTGAGAGCTGAGACTTCCAGAAAAAACATAAAACCTATGTTAGAGTAGCAAGAGGAAAAAAAAAGAACTCAGTTGTCAACACACGGAAAAGATCCATGCACTGACTAATGCAGAACTTCAACAGAAAAAACATAGCAAGTAGGTATTTATTACTTTCTAAAAAGTTTTAGTATAATGCTTGCATTCTCACTAGCTGAAACAAAGTAAAGGAATGGAAATTCATCCTCTGCTGCAGAAGTCTTCTCTGCATCCACATCCTTTGAATATACTACGGTTAGAAGACAGAGTCCAAACACTTCCAATACGACTGATTCAACATTCCCCTTTCACGTGCATCACGTGCATCTCAGATATATGGATTTGCCTCATTCAGACTGAGAACTGAGCCTTGTTACAGAGCAGTCACACACACGAAAGATATTCTCTGTGCAAGCATGCCATGTGTGTGGTTTCGTGGGTAAGAGTGGTAAGAGCACAAGAGAGTGCTGAGTGGATATTATTAAAAACACTGGATATTATCAAACTCTAACCTTATTTGAACTTTAGTTCATCTCTTCAGGTAAAGTGACTAGGAGCAAATCACAACTCTGCCACTTAGCTTGGCCTAGCAGTTCTCCATAGATCTCTACACAAGCTACTTCAATTCACCAGCATAAGAAAAATAATGTAAATTTGGGGATTATTTGCATGTCAGCAGTTGTATAGCTCAGAAAGGGCTCCAATGAGCATCAAAAGCAGTGCACACAGCTGGAAAAGGGGAAAGGAACAGAAACTCCCCTCCTCAGATGTGGTGAATGGTTAGAATAGCTCAGTTGTCTGTGATAACTGCATCCTTATAAAGATTTCAACCAAATCCCAAGGATAACACACAGAAATAGTGAGTTGTGGCATATGCTACTCAATAAAGAAAGTACTCAATCCCTTCATCAGCTCTCAGCAACCACTGGGAGTTGCATGCAGGTCCTCAGAACCCCTCTAGTTCAAGCTGCAAACGACAGACAGACAGACCGAGCAACATCATTTTTCAATAGCACTGGATGAATTTAGTGCGACAACAATATCCTAAATGATGAGTTTATGAACAAAATTAAGTTGTGCAATAAAGTCTAAAAAATTTCCATTGTAGAAATACCGAAAAATAAAAGCAATGAGATTGTTAATCAGATCTACTTACATTATTAGCAAAAATTCGAAGATCAAGGGCTACAGCATACATAATAGGTAAGGCCCTGGAAAAGTAAAACATAATATACTTAGTATATGCAAATCATACAGTAAGTAAAACACGAGAAGAAAAGCTATTTTTCTTTGTTAGTTGATCATAAAACCAGAAAAGTATACATTAATCTTTAAATAAAGACGGATGCACTTTTTAAAAGGAAAGTTCTTCAAGTTCTCAGCATTTCATAAATCCTACACTGGAATTATTATTTCTGAAGCCTTTTTTAATGTGAATTCTTAAAATACCAACTCCCTTTAAAAAAACTCTTCACATGTTCACTTATGGACCATTCTACATAATTAGGTGCAGATGTTTAATTTTCACGTTTTTGATCATAAAAACTAAAACATGAAGCAAAAGCAATTAGGTTGGATTTAAGCATCACTAGGAATAAACAAACATTATAGGCATAATTTTATTGTATTAGTATGATATTAGAGGGAAAAGATGAGTCTAGTTTCTAGTAGCTTTCTACGATGTACTCACCAATTTTCTTCTTTATGTGCCTGAAATGCCCGCAGGAAAGACGTAATGTATTCAGGAGAATTTAAAATACCATGACATGAAGCACATATTTAAGAAACAGCAGTTGATTGGTACCACATATTACTACATGAAGGACTAGAAACCAAAAAAGCATCAAGTAGTTCAGCAGTCAGGATGCAAAGACACATTATGGAAGAACATGAGCACAGCCATGCACTCCTTCATGTGGCAGCAGCAGCAGCAAGAAACACTGGCCAGAGATAAAAAAGAAGCTTCTTTATCATTATTTTCCCCTCTAGCCAAGTAAAAACTGCAAGGTATATTAATGATTTGAGTTTCTCCTATACTCTGGGAGAAAATAATTTTCTATTTGAGAGCCAAGTGACAGATTCCTTCTTAGCGCTACAGAAAGTTGAAAGAAGAGATTTCCTTGCTTAGGAACCTAAGCAGCTGAAGTGGAAGCAAATCACATCCTATTAGATTTTTATAAGGCATAAGGAGAACTTATTCTACAAGGAGACAGAGTTAATCTGAAAACAATATACAAGATTTATGGAAAAGGATATTGGACAATAACTGTCTGGCATTTGTAGGCTTCTATAAAGTCATGGTTTCCAACAGCATAAGTACACCTGTCAAAGAAAAGGTGCATTAGTGCATCGGAAAATAGATGTAAAACAAATATTTCTTTTTGTCTCTTAACAGGCTTAAAGATTTACAGTTTATTTAAGAGACACAGAAATGTGATTAGAATATTCCAAACAAAATGGCACAAGCATTTTAACAGAGCACTAAGCTTGATAATTGTAGAAAACTGATCCAAGAGATCGATGAGGATTTGCTTTATTAAGCTAATGTTTACTGAAATGGTCACCAAGATTAGATAAAAAACAGAAATCCAAGACTGTTGAAAGATAACTAAAGACTGTGTTAATGCAGATTTTTTTTTAATAAAAGTCTCAAGAATTACTTAAGTACTGCAGCTGTCCTAAGAGTACTTTTATGACCAAAATTCCCTTTTAAAAGTGTTTATTTCTCTTATTTATTTCATTGAAAATTCTTATATAGCTAGTACACACAGAGCAAGGGAAACAGTGAAACCAAAGCTGTGCCAAAGGCTATATGCAGACGACTGCCAGATGGGTAGAGCAAACTTTATATGGAGAGGAGAGAGAAAGTCTTTATTTCCTGCAGCTCTTGCATTATTTTTAAGAGTAATAAATACCAAGTTTCCAGATGCAAGCCCTTTAAAACAGGTAAGTAAACTTAAGGATATCTTCTTCCCCAACCCTGGACATTTCAGGCCTATCTTTACCTTAAGTGGGCTGCAAACATTTCATCATATGGTGGCTCCAAAACTTGTTGACACTTTTCCTCTGGAGATGGAAGCTAAGTATAGAATAAAGTGAAATGTTAAAAGAACATCCAAGGCACCAGAAACAGAGCATCATATGGATATTTTGTCATGGCGGTTTTCACAGAATTGTTAGGGTTGGAAGGGACTTCTGGAACCCATCTGGTATTGTGGCATCTATCAGAACCTTAAGTTATATTAAAAATCACATTCAGTGCAGTGAATTGCTACTGTGCATTCTGTCTCCAGAACCTAATCAGAGCCAGCTTTAAGTAAAGGCATCTGAGATGCACCAGGCTCTTCCTTCCCACTGCTTTTTTTCTTTATAGTCACTTCCACTCTGTCATGTTAATAACTAAGGCAGCCCTGGTGAGAAAGGACTTTTAAGACTGTACCTATACAGAACATGAAGAGCCATTCATGAAACAAAATAATTAAAAAAAAAAGAAATATAGAATATCCCTGTAAGAAGAAAACAGAAGCAAAACTACAAGGGGATCCTGCTCTGGCCTATGAAACAGGTTTCTGAGGTTTATAGAAATAGAAAAGGAACCCACATAGAAAGCCAAGAAAACTGAAAGCAGAGCAAAAGAAAGGTCAAAACTAGATTCTCACCTGTAGTCTTGGATTTGCTACATGTGGATGTTTAAATGATACTAATTCTGCACAAAATTGTCCATCTCTGCTGTCAATGGCTTCTTGTACCTACCAAAGTAAACAGCATCATTACAGAATAAAATCCAGCAACACACACACACAACATATTTACACAACTACAGAAGCCACTTCCTTGTTACCACTGTTCATCCTCATTAATACAAACTCAAATCTGAGTTTTTAAAGGTTTAAAACTGAATGAGTAATCTTGTATTTTCAATAAACCTGTTTTTCAAAAAGGTCCCAGAGAAAAGGCAAGGTGAACACTATTGTGGTTTTTTCCTTATTTGTAGGATACAAGCAAACCAGAGGATCCCCATACAGAGTACATGGGCTTAGCATCGTGAAACAGCAGCTGTGACCATATTCCAGTTGGACTCAAGGGTATCAAACACGTATGTGAAGTTACAGTCTTGGAGTAATGCTTTAGAATAAAGTGAGGCAGACCTAAGATGTAGATATCATTTCAAAGGCAATATCTGATATTAGACTGGCATCTATACAGAACACTTTTGAAATCTGTTAAGAGTGTAAGTGTTATATTCTGTGGGAGAATGGTTTAATTCTGCTTCTTGCTAAAGATAATTCCTTGTAAACATTAGTCTGCCTGAACAGTTTATTGTGAAATTTCTTCAGTTGTAGAAGTAGTTTTAAATATTACTTCTTAGGAGTTCACTTCCCGCTGCTTGTGCTTTATTTGTCATATTTTTGTGTCCTGATACGGAAAAAAAAATCTTTTTGCTGTATGGAAAGTTCCTATCAAATGGGAAAAAATTATAGACTAAAATATTAGCTAAAGAGGAAAATCAACGGCTTGAGTTCTTTCAAAAATTGACAGGGATTTTTTTCCTTCAGGAAAAAGGAGACCTAATTTTGTGGCGTTTAAGTAGTTTTTTTCCATTAAATATTCAACATACTGTCAACTGGACAGGACGGTAACTTTTCAGAGCAGATCATTGTCCAGAGCGATCTCAAGATGCTCCATTTTTGGAGACTAAAACCCCAACAGTTGCTCTCTTTCCGTGCTCTTCACTTAATTGACTTGACTGCTGTCAGGTGAAGTAAGAGAATAATGCTGAGAATCCAGTGGTCCAGAAAAGAACCAGCAGGAGTGGACACTAAAAGCTGACAGTTCAGTCCAAATGGTGTCCCTATGATTCTGCTCCCGTCTCTCTATCCTCCCTGCCATACACTCGGTGTCTCCGCATTTCTGATCTTAAATCCCTGTGCCTGCCGAATCCCTGAGCTGCCCCTGTTCCTGCACGCTCCCACCGTCCCTCCGTGCCGGTTCTCACGGATTAATTACCCCGCTACCCGTTACATCAGAAACCATCACACCTTTCGGGCATTCCAGGCACAGGCCCTCGGCACTCAGACGGCGTGCTTCACACAGAGCGAAGATATGTATTTCTTCGCCACATCGCTCGTTCTATTTCTTGAACGAGGCAACCTATTTACAGCAACACATTTACACCCACACACTCAAACGGTGCCCACAAATTAATTTTAAAAAAAATATTAGAAAAAAATCTGGCTTACTTGCTGCAAATACTGGTTTATGGTGATGTGGGCCATTAGAGCGTAGGCAAGGCAAGGGTCCCGACTCTCTCTCACTCTCCGAACTCCCGGCGCGCCGCTCCCCGGAACTCCTCTCGCGCTTCCGGCACCCGCCGACGCGGGTCACGTGACAGCCGCCCGACTCCACCCCCAATCGCCGCTACGGCGCTCTGCCCCGCCCACAGCGAAGGCGGGGGTGTGGCTTAGCATTGGTAGCCAATGGGAAAGCGCGGTGGGCGGGGCAGAGGGGGCGCGTCAGGGATAAGCCGCGTGCGCTGGGGCGCGCTGGGTGTTTATAGGCGTGTGGCGGGTGTTTGTGGCTGTGGGCATCGTAGACCCGTGGTCAGCCATGTACCGTCGGCTCGTAAAGGTGGCGGGCAGAGCGTTCCGTGAGCCCCGTGTGGGACAGGACCCCCTTAGCAGGAGATCCCAGTTACTTGCCCGCTGGGGCGCCCTCCTCGCTGGCAGCGCTCCCGGGAGTCGCGCTGCCCGCAGGGAGCCCTACGCGGGGGCTTTGCTGAACTTGGGTCAAAAAAGTTGAATCGAGCATTTAACTCTTGAAAAGGCTGCTCCTAAAGGCACTAACGCCATGGAAGTGCGTAAGACAAGGCCACGCTCTATGCCCGGGCAGGCTGGACTCGGTTGTCTGAGCCGGGCTGGGGGGAGCTGGTGAGCGGGGCTGGTGGCTCTTTTGGACGGGATACGCGGCTGCTCTTTGGGTCCTGCTCCGGCCGCCCCTCGGCGGGCACCAGCAGGCATAGCCGGGAGAAGAAGCGGCGGACGGCGAGGGGCTGCGAGACGATGGCGAGAGGAGCTGTCGCCGCCCGCTCGCCCCGCGGGAGGCTGTCCCGGCCTGGGAGCCATCTTGTGAGCGGAGCTGCCACTGCCCGAAGGCCACGGGCGGCCCGGACCGGGGCACAGACGCGGACCCGCATGGCGAGCCGGCCGCCAGGGTGCCCGGGACAGGCGACTGTCGGTGCCTCCCGGCCCAGCGGAGATTGGCAACCGCCCGCGGGCAGTGGGGGAGGGCGGCTGGGTGGCGGCGGAGGAGGAGGAGGGGAGCGGAGGCGGGGACCGGGCGGCCCCGGCCCGGCCCAGCCCAGCCCAGCGCGTTGCCCCGGCCGGACACGGCGCCCGGGGCGGAGATGGCGGACGAGCCGCAGAAGAAGCCGCACTTGTCGGCCTTGGTGGGGCACACCAACGGGCTCACCAAGCCCGCCTCGCTGGCCGCCACCGCCACCCGCGCCGCGGGAGGAGGAGGAGGCGGAGGCGCGACCGCCTCCTCCAAGAAACTCGTGATCAAGAACTTCAGAGGTGGGTACGGGGCAGGCCGGGCCCTCTGCCCCGGCAGGTGCGCCTGGCCCCGCCGCTCGGCCCCGGCCCGACCTTTGTTTACCGCGGCCCCGGCCGCTCCCCGCGCCTCCCCCGCGGCCGGGCCGGCGGGGCCCCGCCGCTGTCACCCGCCCCGCCGCCTTATCGGGGCGAGGGGCGGCTGCCCCGAGCTGATACCGCGCCCGCCGCTGGCACCGTGCCCGTGCCAGGGCTCCCGGGGACACGCGTGGGGCTCCGCGCGCGGGGGCAGCGGCGGCTGCGCCCTGTGGGGAGCGGGCAGAAAGCCACCTTAGTGTCAGCGCTGATTAGAGCCAGGCGAGGGTGGTTACCTCGCTAAAAGTAACACGGGCGTCACACGCAGCAGCCGGGGGTCATATGCGTCGTGCAAAGGTTTGGTCGCCTCGGGTGGAATTGGTGACCCCTCTGCCAGTGCCAGAGTTACACAGTCAAGCACAGCATGGCTTGGCAGGACTCGGTGGAGCAGGGTGAGCGAGATCACTGCAGACTCGTCTTGGGTGGCTGTTTTTCAACTAGTTGTGTCTTACTTCACAGAAAGACCCAAATTACCCGAGAATTACACTCACGACACCTGGCAAAAACTTCATGAAGCAGTGGGAGCAATACAGAGTAGCATTTCTATTAAATACAACCTCGAAGAGCTCTACCAGGTAAGGCACGTAGGGTTTTAGTTTTCATTTCTGTGAATGTAACAGAAGGCAAATAAACTGCTTTGGGACTTTCACAGAGCACGCATTCAGCATGGTGTAGTTTGATTTGTTAAAAGCTGATATATATTTTTTGAACACTTTGCTCCATGCTCCATTTCTAGTCAGTTTGCAGTTTTATATATCAGTGCCTTGGAGAGTTACCAGGATCTCAGCCCAAGAAAAAGCAGTTTATGGGGGGAGACAAAGAAATCTATTCCTGGGCACAGCTGAGATTTCTCTTAGTATCTTCAATAGTCTGTCTATTCAACATGCTGAAAATGGGATGTTCCTCTAACTGGCTTATGAATTTATATATTTTATAATGATTTTTGTACATGGTATGGTCTCTTGTAAATAGTGAAGCTGAAATGTTTGCTATTATTAGATAATAACATGACACTTCAACATCAATACTGCTTGGGAAATTGAGAAGCAATATCAGTTGAGCAGAAACAAACTGTCAGTTTACCCATGTTTCAGATTACTGTTACATTTACATAACAATCAGGATCTTACTTTTTTATTCAAGTGGTGCAAAAGTATTTCTGGAACATCTGGACTAATGGAGCAGGGACTAGGAAGGGTAAAAGAGACATACTCATGAGCCATTTCTTTCTACTTTCTCAATTTTTATGTGATTTAATTCTATATTATTTTAAATGTATGTACTTTGAGGTATTTAACTGAAGTAGTGGTTTTTTACAGTGAGCATGTTATAAAAAATAGCCAATGCACTAAGTTGTGCTACCCAGCGTAAGTTAGTCACAAGTTTTCTGTGGATGTAGATGTTTGATCTGCAGATGCCCCATTTGTTGATGCCCTTGCCAGATCAGGACTTAAGATACCATTATGCTCACCTGACACTTTCTCGGAGTTCGGTTGAGGTAGGTTTTAATGTTATCTGCAAAGTGCAGACTTTGAGAGAGAGAAAAGGGTCAGCAGTTCATATTGGGTCCATGCTCAAGGAAGTCAGGCTGATTTTGAAAACTGACTGTAACTGTACTTGTCTCTGTGATTAGTTAGGGTGTATAATATATGGGTCTAAAATGGGTGATTATGTACATGTATATTGACTTGATATAATTTATTCCCTTCAAATAGAAAAATTGACTGTGATGTATTTATCTATCAATACTTGCAGCTTTGCAGAGTTTGGATTGCATAATACATTTTATCATTTTAAACTCAGCATTTCAAAAATCCTGCTTTTTCATGCCTAGCTAAAAAAAAAAAATCCTACAGATGCTTTGAGCATTACCTAACTTGTTTTCAGAGGCTCAGAAATGAGATTATAGTAATATGGGTATGAAATCGCTGGGGTACAGACTTGAGTTTTAGCAGAAGAGGAGAAGAGAGATTTTAGATAAACTGTGAAGGGAGAACTGTACTTCTTGCTTTTTCCCTTTGCCTGCTTGTTTGTAAAAACTGCACGAGGCTGGTCGGGTAATCAGTGAGGCAGCAGATCAGCAAGATTTCTGCCCAGAGGGGGGTGGCAGTCAGTGTTCCCGTGCACAGACAGGTACTTACGTGCCAAAGGAATAAAAGATGAGGTTCAGCATCCATTGGAAACCTGATCTGTACTTACAGATCGTTTTAACTGCCTGTTGGTGAGCACAGTGTGCATAAGTTCTTAGTATCGGGGCGCCTTTTTTTTTCCCTTTTTTTTGTTATGGAAGGAAGTGAGAGGCCTGGTAGAGTTCAGTGCAGTGAGCAGGCTGGGGTACCAGCCTGTCTTTGAACTTTCTGATTTATTTATTTAATTTGGCTCAGTGGCTGAGGAGAAACCAAAGAACAATGACGAGGCTTTGTGGGAAGCCTGAAGGCTACTCCTTTCCAGGCATTAGAGGCAGCATGGGATCAGGCATGAAGGTGATTGGCAGAGACATAGTCAGTGAGCAATTGGAGGGTGGCAGCCAATTTTTTGTGACTAAAATAGAAATTATGTCTGGGATTGGTGGTAGATTGCATAGGTTTTGATAGAAGTAGCTTATACTTGGTGGGATAGAGAAAGTGGGGCAGTTTGAAGAACTGAGGAATGAGTGATAAAAATAATGGGAAAAAAAATTACCTTTGCAATGAGGCCCTAAATAACCTGAAATGGGGCACCACTGTCCTTCTGGAGGACATAGAATAGGGCAGTGTAGTAGTAAAGGAAAAAAATGTTATGAGTCCTGACTAGACTTTTATTTGGATGAGTGCATAGGAAAAGCTGTGTCTGAGGAAATATAACAAACTATCTGCAAATCCAAGTGTCATTTTTCTTACCTGTTTTAAGACCAGATGAAAAAACCTGTAATATCACCGTGTGATAATTTTGTGTATACTTTAATGTTGTATCAAAATTGAGAAAACCATTTTTATGTGCATTTAAATAAAATGACATTAGGTAGATGTGAATTACCCCATGGGGAGAGAGCTCTGTGAGGCAGATTCACTTTATGTTTTGGAAGACAAACTCTTCAGTATGTTAGAACCTATAGAGGAAATAATACAAGAATTAGCAATAACTTGCATGCTAAACCTTAAAACAGAAGCCTCTGCTTCAAACAAGTTATTAAAAGGTTGATTTGAAACAAACCTTTTACTAGATCTGTGGGGGTGAAGAAGCTAAAAGTGTCATCTCTCTGGTATTTTTGTAGATGTGATTATTACTGTATGTTTTTTTTTCAAACTAAGTATATGCAAGATGAATAAAAGTCAAATCAAGTTTCTTCAGAAGGAGAGGCAGGAAAAGCTGAATTAAACAAATACTGAATAAGGAGGAAATTACTTGATTTCATGCCACCCAAAAATAAAAAAAAAAACCAAAAACCGAAGCAGGAACAGGTGGCAGTGAGGTGGTATGGCTGCTGGTTGTAATTCGCTTTAAGCCAGCGCTGTTGCCCAAGAAATCATAAAATGGTTTGGGTTTGAAGGGACCTTAAAAGATCATCAAGTTACAACCCCCGTCTCATGGGCAGGGCACCTTCTGTTAGACCAAGTTGTTCAGAGCAGTTCTGTTTTTCCTCTCACCTCTCCCTTGGCCTGTGCACTTGCTAGCCCATGTGTTTGGGTGATCTTAAACTGAAACAGAGTGAAGAACACTTAGTAATGCTTTGATAAAGAATTACATGCTGGCATTAGGCACCATAGTGTTTCATAATACAATGAAGTAAGACACTAAAAAAAGCTAGAATTTGGGGAAAAAAAATCCATAAAGGCTTAACACTGCAAAAATTGTCCAAGTTGATTGATGTTACCGGAAAATTTATCAACAAAATGTGACACTGTAAATCGTCTGGAGTGAAGGAAAACATTCCTGGGTTAGTTCTAGTTGCCCAGGTGACATAGTGCTTTAAATCTTTGGCAGTGTTCTCTGCAGTGTTGCCTCATGGCATAAAGGCTGTTGCCATTAATATAATGACTACAAGAACGTTTGATATTGGGCAGAATTGGTCTCCTTAGTTAACTAAGGATAAATACTAAACTAAATTCTCTGAGCTCCCGATAAATCAATTAAAGTCTTTATATAATGGTTAATATGGGATTGAGGCTTTTTTTGGGGCAGGGGGGATGCTGTTAAATTATTTTTTCTGCTCAGTTTATATACCTTAGTGTGAGTATGTGAATCAGTGCAAATATTTGGAATGAGATAAATTGATAAAAAGACAAGAAAGTAACTGTTCCTCATTTACCATTTAGAGAGACTGGTTGAAATATCTACCTTACAGTTATTAAGAAATTAAAATACTTGGTATGATTGTGTTACCCCTCCAAAAAAAGCACGTGTGAAGGATGCACAAAATGGACCTACAGGAGGAAATCTGCTGGGCAGTATTGGGGAAGGTTGAGTTCTGGTAATATTTACAACACATCTGAAATATGACCCAGATTGTGATGGTTTTGTTTGCACACAAAATGTAGCAGAATAAGAAGGGACCAAAATCAGAAAAGAGTCATGAAGTCCTAATTTTTCTACAGAATTTCATTTTGCTATTTTGTTTTTATGCACATTGAACAAATAATACTGAATTTTTTCCTTTATTGTCAGTGTAAGTTACACAGACACAAAAATTTGAGGTTTTCTTTGTCTCATTCATCATCTTTTGGTTTTTTTTAGGCTGTTGAAAATCTCTGCTCTTACAAAGTCTCTGCTACACTGTACAAACAGCTGCGACAAGTCTGTGAAGAACATGTGAAAGCACAAATCCTTCAATTTAGAGAATATCCTTTTGTCGTGCACAGAAATGGTTAGAATGATTAGTTTAAATCGTTATTTTTTTAAGACAACACTTTGTAAAAATTGCTCCAGTAATTTTTTGTGTGTTAGAGAGGTTCTTTGACTACTTACATATTTTCAAATTGGGCATAAGCAACTTTAGTCATCTGGGTGAATAATTTTTGTGTACCTGTAAGTAGCATGCTAATAAGAATTTACTTATAATTTTAATAGGAATGCAAATTTTACACCTAGTCTATAAAATTTCAGTAGCACTATGCGATTTCACAGCAGGTATAAATTTCTATGGCGGGTGAGTAGTAGAGATGCTTATGGTAGCAATAGCTTAAAAAAATACAGTGATTTTTTTTCAACAACAGGAAGAGAATTCTCAAACATAAACATTTGACCAATAATAACTAGTGTTCAGCAGCAATGTGTCACAAAGACACTCAACAAGCCTTCAGATATCCTATGTGCACCTTGGGAGGTTCTTGTGAGAGAACTCTAAGTTCAGAAGATCATTTGGGATACACAGAAATGTAATTTGGTAATTTTCCCCTTTGTTTTCTGGAGTTACATTGCTGAGTTTTTCTTCTGTCTCAGTGGGTCACAGAAGTGCCTGTAGATCTTCTGTGGACACCTGGGTGCAGCCGACCTTGTGGTCTGAATCCAGTCAAGCTTTGCATGCTGAAAAGGTGCTTTATATGATAGTTGTATTTTGTGTAATAGCCTTGGGTCTGCGCTTTGTTGGGCAGTAGAGTCCCTGCTCACCTTGCTGTCCCCACATCCCTGCAAAGTGCCTTAGCAAGCAGATGCTGTATGGAGAGTGCCATACTGAACAGATACTACAGTACTGTGACTGCTGGCAGTGTTTCCCAGGTCTCTCTATGTATTTCAGTAGCAGCAATTGATAGGATAAAAGGAAAGAAAAAGGGGACTGGGACCCAGAAAGAACGTTCTTTCCAGGTGAATGCTTTAAATGTGCTTTAGATTGTGACTCTCAGTTTCTCACTTCACTGCATTTCCCAGATAGATGCCTACAGTCATAAAGAAGCTAATTTTTTCTTCCTGTTACATAGCTAAGTACTAACATGGGTTTGGGTCATAAGGTTTTGTGGGTTTTTTTGTTTGTCTGTTTTGTTTGTTTGGGTTTTTGTTTGTTTTTCTGAGTCCAGTTTAAGGAGTCTCGCTTCTACACAGCACATTAGCCAGTATATTAGTCTCTTAAACATACCTGATCTCTGAGAACCAAATCTGCTTTAAAGCAGAGTACAGTCAACGATTTTTTGCCTCCCTGCTTTTTCAGACTTTAGATTATCTTATGAAGAGATATTTTAAAACTTTGCTTTCACCCTGCCCTCTTGACAAAACTGGTGGATTGGGGAGTTGAGGATTTTGTATTTTACAGGTATATCACTTTATATCCCAAGGACATGAGATCAGATTAATCAGATTTGGCCAGAATGAGTTGGAGATGATAATGTGTGGGAGGGGAAGGTAAAGCCTCATTTGGATTTACTCATATGACACATGAAAATTATTTTATTTTTGAATAACAATTGGATCTGTTGTGTAATGAAGAAAAGTCTGTAGATTACTTAGGGTGACCTGGAGATGTATATGAAAAGAGTGGTATTTGGATTTGTTGAGGATTATTTAGAACTGTAACTGCTTTTAAGAGATTAGGGTCACTCCTGTTGTGCGCAGTGTGAACTCATTAAACAAACAAAATAACATTTCCATCCCTCTCACCTCGGTTTGTGACAAGGTTGTTTTTGACACTGGCGGGATTTCTTGTTTAAATCTATGTTAAGGTTACACAGTACAGCCACTAGATGGTATTACTGAAGAGCAGCGAGTGTTATTCCTTGAAAACATAGGGAGACCTTTTGGAAAACTGCCAGCCCCTGTGCTGGGCAGAAGCTCTGCAATTAACGGTTTATCTCTGGCAGGCACAGTAACATTGAAATATCCATGGAGCAGCTTTGCTTAAAATGGCTGGCAAAGATCATCTCCAGAATCTGGCCTCAAAAGATACTGGCAAACTAGTTTTCCTTAATGGATGCTGCACAGATTCTCTGGATAGTCTTTTATTTTTAAAGAAGATAAATAAATGCTGGCAAGATCATTGCAGACAAATGGTAAGTTGAATGTTTGTTCACAGTACATATCCTTGAGGTGCAAAATCTGGCAAAACCAAGTTTGTCATAGTTTTAACTTGGGACTGCGCTGCACCTCCTCCAACTTTCAGCATTGCTTTTTGCTTTCCCCTTGGCTAGCTGAGGGCAGTTTTGTTGTTGAAACTTAGGTTCTGTTGTGTTACCTCTGACTTTCATAGGTTTCGTGTGAAGTTGAAATGTCATTCCGAAATATATTGACACCTTGTTTTCTGGGGACGGAAAGAAAAACTAACCAGGCAATGCTGAAACTGTTTGGAGTTTATAATTTTAAGTAATCAGAAAATCCACAGTCTTAGCTTTTAGATAGCTTCAAAAACTAGGTTAATTTGTGACTTTTTTTTTTCAAAGCAGAGATGATTATCCTGACTATAGAGCTAAGAAAGGGGAAGATTAAAGAACTGAAACCTGCTTTCTTTCTGCCTTTTTTGTCTTCTACCTCCACAATGATTTATGTTACAGAAGATCTCTCAAACACTCTGCATGAGAATTGTTCTGTTAAGAAGGCATAATTATAATTTCAAACCAGCATTTTACAATGAGTTTTTATTGCATTGTCACTTAGCTTTACCTACAAATGCCCCACAAGGTTGAATTTCTATTTTCATTTCTCAAATCCACTTCTCTCCTTCCCTGTGAGGGATGGGTAGAGGTGCGTGATTTCTATCTGAATTAAAACTGGAAAGTGGTAGAGAAACTATTTTAAACAAACTCAACAGTCTGATGAAAACAGAGTTGAAATTTATTGCCTTGAAAATGTAATTAAATTGAACCTGTGTTTTTATAAAAAGGCTTTTGCTATGAACACTGACTTTAATTACTTGTGAGCATTCTTTTTTTTTTTCCTGCTTTCCTTAAAGCAACAACCTGTAGCAAGTGGCTTTCTTGCCCGTGTACTGTATTAGCACTTGTGATATTTAAGAAAAAAATTCAGGCTTACTGCTGTTTTGCTTCTAATACGGTTGGCCAAAAGCTATGTCATTTTGAGAACTGCTTCAGAAGCAATGAAATCTTTTAGGGAAGAAGTAGGTGGACAGCTGGGAATAGAAACCTGTATCTGGCCTGAGGGGCAGTGAGTTAGTTACTGACATCCTGAGTTATGCTAATGCTAAACTGAGAGTTGAGCAGCTGTTTTATGAGCAAAGTTAAAAATGGATTTTGAATGTGCTAGAGTAATAGGCTAAAAAACCACCTCCTTCTCCCACTTTTTAATTTAAAATTGAGGTAATGTATTTTTATATCTTCTTTCTCCTGTTGGATTTAATGTGTGTCTGTTTTTTTCATTCATTTTGGGCAGCTGACTTTTATTATGAAAAGATCTGTTGTGCAGCTAATTACCATCCCTGCATAAAGCTGCCTGTTTTAAATTTTAAAGCAAAAACTGTGGCAGCATGCTCTTTCAGGGTGTTTAATGACTATCTTGGTGGTACTGTTCAAATAGCTTATATATGTCCTAGCAGGTTAATAAAACTATCTAGTTAATGGTTATGAATTTGAAAATTGTCTGGAATATACTTGGCAATACCACTTGGTATTAACTTCAACAAATTGCATACTGGTGACAGTACAGGTCACCATAGGAGTTGAAAATACCTACATCAGTAAATAAGGTGCATGTCTATGTGATGTAATTTTTCAGAATTTGTTCTGTAATTTAAAATACCACATGGTGACTTCTTTATATATTTTCAGATCATGATCAGAAGCATTTTTCTATTTTTGGATCGTACCTATGTGCTTCAGAATTCAATGCTTCCTTCTATATGGTAGGTATCCATGTAAGTATTCCTGAGATCGTTAGAGTGTGGACATGCTGTGATATTTGCAAAGACTGAAAATAAATGTTCCACCTTATATTTGATCTGTTTAATAGATCTTTAAAATTTGATGTCAATTTATGGAAATAAATGTGTCAGCATTTGCATATGCATCATTTCATTGTAAAGTGAGGGTAAAAGAAGGTCTGTGAAAATAAAAGTCAAGGTATATGAATAGCTGTAGCTGTCACAGCATGGGTGAGGAACCTCCTCTTGACTGCTATCTCTACACCTTAGCACTGCCCCAGCATTACTTTAGCTGCTCCTATGGTTTTGACAAAACATTTCACTTCTTGCTCTGTTTTTTTTTTAAGTAGTCAGATACAATGACAAGGTGCAGATTATCTTTCCAGCACTGGCCTCTTGAGAGTTGAGACCTATGTCTCAGAGCACTAAGATGATGCTTTTGTACTTTCAACCCATCACAGTTGTATCTTTGGGCATTCTGTTTTTAAGCACCTCTCCTGAAGGGCATTTTATATCATTGCCTAAGCATACAAACCCAAATTTGCCAAAAATTTCTGGTACTGTTACTTCCTCTAAAGAAAAAAAATAATTGTAGATAAAGTACTGAAGTAAGAGCACGTCTTTGCCCTGCCTGGCTGGTCTGTGCTCTTGTGAGTTCCATAGGTTGTCAGAGGAGTCTTGGCATCTGTCTCCCACCGCTTGCTTGTCCAGTGGACATCTTCCTTCCCAACCTTTGCTGGAGTAGTTTTCTCCAAGTTTTTGTGCTAGGCTTCCTTTTACTATACGTTGTTCAAGGGGTCTGTTCTCATACTGGGAAATTCCTTTTATTGAAATCCTGACACGTGAAGAAGTTGGAGGTAACAAGTTTTATCGAAGATTCCTCAATTTTACATGGCCAAGACAATGGTTAATAATTGGCTACTTCATGGCGTAGAGGCACCATTCTTCGTCTTGGCATGAAACAAGAATATGATACAGGTGATAAGATCCTAAAGATAAAAAGAATTCATGCTTTTGAAAAAAAACTTACAAGTTGCACAGAGATTAACTGATCCAGGGAATCTTATGTTAAGGTATGTGTTCAGATTTTTCTTTTTTTTTTTTTTTAACAGAGAAAGTTATGGTCTATTATGTGAAAGATGGACAGGCTGCTCACAGTTCTCAGCTGGTAGCATGTGACCTGGTATTTTTATGATAATAATTGTTGTAGTTTTGTTAGTGGACAGTGTCAAAAAGAATATACAGACCATTAATATAGTTTCTTTCTACATATTATATATACACTATATGTATTTTATATGTATTTATTTTTCTTCAAACTGAGATAAAGATTTTTCAAAAGAATCAACAGTGTGGCTTCCTGATTTTCTGTATTCACACAGGGATATGGGGCTAGAGTTATTTAGAAACCACATCATTAGTGACAAGCAAGTTCAGACCAAGACTATTGATGGAATTCTCCTGCTGATCGAACGAGAAAGAAATGGTGAAGCTGTGGACAGAAGTTTGTTGCGGAGTTTGTTGAGCATGCTGTCTGATCTGCAGGTGAGTACAGCAACACTTGCTAACACCTACGTTCAGAAACACAAATTGACTCTTCTAATCCATGTTTTGTACAAAAATTATTCTGTTCTTCTAGTAAATGTGCTTCACAGTCTAGCTATTAGATTGATAAGATTGCCTTTTCTTTTAAATGAGACCTCTTTGCCTGTTTTCCTTAGCTGAGGTAATGGCCTGCAGATCTTAACAGATTTGCAAATCTTTAAGTATGTGTAATATTTTGTGTGTCTTAATCACTCATTGTCTAATCCCAGTGAAATTAAATGTAGGAAAAGAAAAAGACCCACTCTGTCACTGTAAAAAGGCATCACTTTGGGGAGTCCAGATCTTGTGTCTGTATCACAAAAACATGACTGTATTGGCAACTTCTTAGCAGAAACGCCAAGGATAGAATGGGATGCCAAGTTAAGGCCAAGGTTTTCAAATAAATCATGTCAAACTGTAACGTACTGGAACTTTCCATCAGCAGAGATACTAAGTAACCAAGGAGACTGAAGAATGCTGTTCTTCTGTCTTCCGTATAAGTTGTCCTTGAGTTGATGTTGCAGCCTTGTGTGATGTGGAATGAAACTTAGGAGCAGTCTTTTATTCTTAAAAACTGTTGAGGGTGCTCCATTTCCAAGTGGTATACAGCATTACAAAACAAGCTGAAGGTTAGAAAAGAATTCAGAGAGGAACACTGCATAAAATAGTCCTTTTTGGTTAGGTAGCTTACTAATTTTTCTATCTTTCAAGGTAATCCTCTTGACTTTGTTCTGTAGCTTTCTCTAGTGTACCAGACATATTTATAAGCAATTATCCTGTTCAAGAGAAAAGGCAAACTTCTGTCAGTGATTTTTCAGATCATAACCTGGAGGTCTGGATCTGTTTTGTGTGCTTTTCCCCAGATTTTTTCCCCATTGTTATTTGCCAGGTTTCTGTAACTGCATCATCTCCTTCTAGGTGTTGATTTTTTTAATATTTATTAATTTTTAGCAAAGTACTCTGCTAATTGAAAGAGCACGTTCCATTTTATTGGATCCTTCTTACAGAATATGATTTAAGTCTGCATTCTCCTTCATTGGCTTAAAAATGCAGTTTTCCTTTTTTTCCCTAGAAAAAATAAGGTAGTCTAAACTGTTCTTTTATAATAACTGTTGCTTCACTGAGATAGAGATATGCTTGTAAACCTGTAATGATATGCCAGGATATTTATTTCTCCCTCTTTGAACAGAAGATAGCTCCTGAAGAAAGATTAATTAAGCAAATCTCATATTTTGATTTAGAACAACTAATTTCCAACTCGTTCCTGAGTTTTAGGCAATTATGCAGTTGAGGCTGCTGAAAATTGGTTCCTCTTTGCATATATCCTGTTCTATACCTGTTTCTTACTAGAGAGCTTTGGATGTGTTTTATGCACATATGCATATACTGTTAATGTTTTTTTCAGTTATCCTGATGGAAAGGAAGGTAAGAAATTAAAACTGAGGGAAACTTGGCAGACGTGATGATGCTCTACTAAGTGTATTATTATTTTACTGATGAGTATTACCTATTTTGTGCCAATGTTTCACCAGTTGGAAGTACTTTTTTTTCCACTGAAATATCAGTGGGAGTTTTGAGCTCAGGTGGATTGAATGTTGTTGCTGTGCTGTGATGTTGGGTACTGGTGCTGGGCTGTGTGCCTTAAACAGAAGCCTGTCAGTTTAGACTGTTTGGGTACTGATGGCTGAAACACACCATTGCTGTGCTGGGAAGTCAGCTCTGATCTCAGTCTTTCTAAAACCAGTGGGCAAACAGAACTTCTGTTGTTAATGTAATTTAACTCTGACACTTCTCACGGTGGTGTGCATTTCTGAGATTTTACTTGTCCTCTATGCCTGACAAGCAAAATGTGCTACTGTTACTGGGAGCTTAATGTAACTAAATTAATTTCTTGAGCAGGTTTACAAGGAATCATTTGAACAGAGATTTCTGGAAGAGACGAATTGTTTATATGCTGCAGAAGGCCAGAGATTAATGCAAGAAAGAGAGGTAGGTGTATGCCATAGATGATGGCTTTTATGTTAGTTTTATCAGCTGTGGGATTACATGGGAACTTGTGGTAGTGCCGTGGTGTATTAAAGTTCAGTAAAATTTACTGGCACACAGGTATTCATGTGTTTTGATGTGGACCACAGTTGTGTCAGAATTAAGGCTCCAGATTGCCATGGTACTTTATATATATAATTAATTGGGGAGTAACCCAGTGACATTTTCTATAGCTGAAGCCACACTACCAGAAAGTCATCTCCACATAAAGCTTAAAGCTATGCCATCCATATTATTTTTGCCCAAGAGCTGTAAAACGTCCACTGGCATCATTTTGCTATGTTGGTAATACCAAAGTGAACAAGTTATTTTTTTGCTGTTTTGTTGTATTTATTTTGCAGTTTCTTTTCCTAATTAGTTAAATAGACTTAGTACATTTTTGTTTCTTGTCCTCTTGAGATAAAATAATGTCCTGTGGTGGGCAACCTGCAGATGTGGGTATCTGAAAATGTGTATATTTCTTGGTGGTCTGAAATACAGAAGACTACGTTTATTATCCATTTTAGCACTGAGTCACTACAAACATTTTGAAAACTCCTGTTTTCATTGCATTGAGGTGAATCCTTATGTCTAATTCTGCTCCATTCACCTCATTCCCTGGCATTCCAGTGGGACCTGAGGTGAAATGCTTCAACACAGATCTTCAAATCAAGAGCCTTACTGCTTTTGTACATCTCGTGGAGAGCTGTGGTAAAAGACAAAAGGAGTGAGGCCCAAATGTACAGACTATATACATGTACATACTTAAGCATATGCACATATATATGCACAGATACATATGTAAATGCACATACCTGCATTATAATAAGTTCTAAATGTGTTAAATCTCCACAGGAAAATATGCTCTACTGGAGAAAGGGCCATTGAAATAATAGAGCTCTGTGGTTCACACCAACTGCAAACCGTGATACTTTATGGGCTAGCTTAGCTCAGAAGGATTTTGAGAAAGAATTAAGTTACTCTGAAAAATTCTCAGATTTCTGTTTTTCTCTTCCCTTCTGTCAGATGCCATTATAATATGTTTAATATGAAATAATATTGATTAATAAAAATACAGATTATGTAGTAGCTAACAACATTCTGGTGAAATAGTCCTTTCCAATTCATATTCTCTTTAGATCTGTAGTTTAAAATAATTGTCATGGAACAGTATTATCTGTCTTTTATACCTTTGTAGCTGAACTTGTTCTCATCTCGCTAGGTCCCAGAATATCTTCACCATGTTAGTAAACGTTTAGAAGAAGAAGGAGACAGAGTCATAACATATTTAGACCATAGCACACAGTGAGTATAAATTTTGTCATTTTTAGTGTAAGTCAAGCATCCTTCATAAATCAGTATGATTATCCATGGTTTTAGAGACACAAAGACTGTTTCTGCATTATCTTACAGATATTATCTTGGTGACGGTGCTTGTGATACAGCTGGGATTTTTAAAGACTGCATTTTTATCAAAAATTATTTCTTTAAAATGAAAACATACTTTCAGTAAGAAGAGGGAACCTTGTCCAGAAATACTAATCCTGTGTACTACAGTTAACAAAACATTATTTAAGAACTCAAATTTGCATTATCAAAATAGCATCTGATTTCAGCCATTCATGTATTGATAACAACTGTAACCACAAATCCCTTGCGGGAAAGAAACACTCATTAGAAAAAAACAACCAAACAACAAGAAAACACAAGAAAACCCAAACAAACCAACCTCAGAAGGACAGAGTACTACATGAACATCACTCATGAACAGTTCAGGATGTGAACTTAGCAGAAGATCTGCTTTGGTGCCGCAGCTGCCAATGTACTCTGTGGGGCAGCTTGTCCTTTTTTTCACTCGGGTTTTGAGTAACATTTTGTGTTTTGTTGGGTTGAAATGTGCATTCAGAAAGTACTGAGGAGTCACTGACACACTATTTAAATCCATACAGAATTTGTCCTGCAGTAAGCTCTTGCCTTTCTTTTTTTTTTAATTAAGAACATAACATTTTATTTTATCTTCTAGTCTTCCAGGTGATATATTGGCATTCATTGGGTGGCAAAAGGATAAATGAAAAAAATTATCTTTTTAACTTAGGATTTTCTTCAGACATTTTATGTATACACTCACACACATGCATTGTGTGTCATGGTTCATATTTGAATTTGAATATTCCTGTAAATGCTGCTTGTAGGTTGACTGTCTTTTTTGGCAAAATTATTCACACTGAAATATGTGGAACTATTTCTGTATATAAAGTTAACGCAAATATATGTTTTTTGTATTTTGCTGTTTTGGTTAAAAAATGGATTGGAACATTGTATTTTCAGTCTAGATAGACATGAAGTTCTTGCCTTGAATCTTGCCCTTAGTTAAAGGCTTAGAAACCTACTTTTAGAAGACTTCAGACTGATTTCCTTTCCTTGCATTAAGAAACAGCAGTTCTTAAAATTAGTGCCCTTGAGTTTTCCTGGGGTCATACTGTCTCTGTGTGGCCTGATAAGAGCAAAAAGGATGTTAAATTTAGTTATTAGATTTGATCTTGAGATGGAAATGATACTTCCAGGACAAAAGTATGATGGGAAACATCATTCCAAATACTTCGAACAACACATGGAAAGTGTGTCATTGCAGCCCACAGAAGGATTTATTTAGCCTATCAGTACATGCCTTCTGGACAGCTGACCAGAATAAGCATGTTTCCTTTTCAGTCTGTAGATGACCGAGGTAGATGATTTTGAGGCCATACAGAATGTATCTTCAGGCTCTTTCCTTAGCTAGCAGTCAAAATAAATAAAATACTCATTTTGTCTGCTTGTTAGGATATTGAGCTCCACCTCTTGGCCTCAAGCTGATGAACTGTGCTTTCTTCCCCTGTATGCAGAATATGTCTTCTGGGGCAAAGGATGGTATTTCACACAACCCTGACTCCTTCTGCTGTTGGAGCCAGTCAGCAGCTGCAGATGGCAGTAGTTGGAAATGCCAGGGAATATGAAAATGACCATAAAAATGACTGTGTGTTAATACTGAGGATGTGTCTAAACAATATTTCTTGTTCACTTATGACCGCTGAAGGGAAGGAACAGAGAAAGTGTATGCCCTGATACTCTTCTAGTACCTGCCTGTTTTCATCTCAGAGTATTTTCTGAACCTGATGTGGTTTGTCTGTTTGTGTCTCTGAAATACCTGTGTTGTCTCATGGGGAGTCACATAAGCTGGTCTTTGTTGAAGTGCTCTACCAGTGCACCAGCCACCACATGATAAGTTGCCTCTTTTTGTGTAAATCTGATTGCCAGTACTGTCATTAGTGAACCCAGTTCTTGCACTGGAAAGAAGAGTGATCAGTCGGTTCCTTTCCACATCATTTCTGCCTGTCGATGCGCTGTATCCCTGCTAAGTCATCTCTTTCCCAGAAAAAAGTCTTGACATTGCAGTTGTCTCCCTTGTAGCTGCTGCTGACTACTTTGATCATCCCTGCTCCCTTCTCTGAACCTTTCCAAATTCTAATCTAATCTTTTTGAGATGAAGGGCTTTAACTGGTGTATTGTATAGAAAGTCAGGCACATCACTCATGGGTTCTTTCAGGAAAGATAGTGTTTTAGCAAAGGTACACTTTTGTTTTAGCAGAAGTGTATGCTGCTCTGTAAAAGCCTTCCATAAATTCAAGTTGAGCTTCTCTCTTCTAAGAAGTCTAAACTAAGGATCTGAGAACTAGTTTTATAAAAGTTAACTCAGAAATAAATGGTTGGTCTTAATATTGTCACATTGTAAGCAGTGGTAGAATTTTAAATGTTAAAATTAATTACCCTTTGCACTTCAGGCAGTTTCTTTCATCTTTTAGGCTGTGAAAGATGTAAAGGAAAACTTGACATTATTTTTCAGTTCTGACTCTGTGAATGTATCAAAGGAATACTTGATAGGCAATATTGAAGGACAAATTTAAAATGTTTTGCAAATTTGAGTCTTAATGGTTCTAGCTCAATTTATGCTTGTGTAGGTACATAACACAATTAGACTGAGTTTTAAACATCACCAGTGTATGTTATGTTGGTATGGAGTTCAAACCCTTGGAGGTTTTTGGTTTTCTTGTTTTGTTTGTTTGCTTGTTTGTTTGCAAAAGTCAGTATAACTTTTTTCCAAGTAATGCTTTTGTATTTATTTTTGCTATCTTAGCTTCTCTCCTCTACTGTGTAAAGACTTTCTTTCTAGTATTCAAACCTGAATTTTTTAATTACATAGATGGTTTATTGTTGTCTTTCTTGCCTTATATCACGTGACATTTTTGTCCTTATTTGTAACCTCTGTTTTAAGTAGAAAATTATTGGGCATTTTGCATAAGGTTAAGTTATACACAAATACACTGTGACAGAAGGCAGCTCCCTTGTACTCTCATGCTTCTAATATCCTTTTCTTGCCTTATCTAGGAAACCACTGATTGCGTGCGTGGAGAAGCAGCTACTAGGCGAACACTTATCAGCTATTTTGCAAAAAGGTAATTTTTTAAATTCATGTAATCTTTGATTGTAATCTCTCATACTCTGCAATAGCTATACAGTCCACAGCTTTTGCTTCAGAAGGCATATTCTCCATGGGAAAACTTCCACAGACACAGAAAGCCAACCCCCTGTGATTATTACACGCATTGTGACAAGTAAATTGTGTAAATGTCTAAAATAAAATTCCGTATTTGTAAAGGTTACTAAGCCTCTAAATCTCTTTTGACTTGCAACAGTGGACTTAGGAATTAAACCTTTGGAACTGCTTATTTCCTAGAATTAATAAAGTTCTAAATGAGAGCTGCAGTTACTGTTGTAGCTTCTTTTATGCCATAATCACACAACTCCAAGCTTAAAAATGCAGAGTCTGTGTAAGCAACCCTTTTTGTTTTTCGTTGTATCGCTACAACTGCCATTGGCTAGAAATTGGGGGGTTTCAACTGTGAGTATAATAATTTTTCTAAGGCTATGACAGTTTCTGAAAGCTGTGTGAAACTTTTTATCAGAGGACTTTGCTGTATGTCCTAATCACATAAATGTGTGATTAAATTTTCAGTCACAGAGCTCATGCTAGAAGAAGAGGGAAGATTAAACTTTATGATCTAGATTCTAGTAAAGCAGTGTCTTTATTGGTGTCTTTAAACAAATAGTAGATGATGCTTGGATGTGATGGAATTGGCATTTCTTAGTTAAGAGAGCTGGGGTTGTTCAGCATGGAGAAGAGAAGGCTGCAGGAAGACCTCATTGTGACCTTCCAGGACTGATAGAGGGCTTAGAAAAAAAGAGAGTGGCATTTTTACAGAGATAGTGATAGGACAAGGGGTAATGATTTTAAACTAAAAGAGGAGAGATTAAAGAGTATTTATTAGAAAGAAATTCTTGATTTTGAGGCTGGTGAGGCACTGGAACAGGTTACCCAGAGAAGTTGTGGATGCCCCGTCCGTAGAAGTGTTCGAGAAGGTTTGATGGGGCTTTGAGCAGCCTGGTCTGGTGGGTGGCCTCCTTGGCCATGATGGGGGAATTGGAACTAGATCATCTTTAAGGTCCCTTCTAATCCAAGCCTTTCTATGATTCTTTGATTTTTATGATTCTGACTCCATGCTCAATGCTAAACCACCTGTATTCGAGGCCACGTAGTCTGTTGTCCTACATTTAAAGTATATTCATTCTTCTACTATCTCAGAAGTTTAGGAAATCTCAAAATATCAGACAAAAGTTAATTGACATCATTCTTGATCATTGCTTGCCTTTCTGAACTTGTAAGTTGTAATACACAGTAAAAGTATTTTTAAACTGAAAAATACAGTAGAACGTGGAATAATTCTGTAGTGACTGAAAATCCTGTGTAATCTAATACCATTTAAAAATTGGCATTAATGAAATACATTTTGTGAAGTGGGACAGTTGTGCGATGTCAGCTACACTTATGTGAATTGTCAGCTTATGTAAAATCAAGCTTTCTGGTTTTAAAAAAAGTCATAAGTCTTTGATGCTATGCTCCCTTATTACTAAAGCCTCTGTAACTGATACCAGACAATGTATCTCTGATTACACTGGAACTACATTAGTTGTATTCTCAAACGTAAAAATGTGTACTAAGTTATTTGATTGTTATATACCTTGAGCTTCACTTCTCCATTTGTTAGTCCAAAGCTTAGTCTCATGTAGGGTGAGCATAGAGAATTCCTAGCACATTCTTAATCTAAAAACATGGTTCACCATGCTCCATAAAAAAAAAAAATCTCACAAAGTATTTATTTTTACTTTAAATTTAGGGCAGTTTACTTAGCTTACTGTTTTCTTTAGAGGTTCTTGATAGAACTGTACCCTGTAAATCAAACTCTCTTCATAACCATTCTGCAAAGGGCTTACGGTCATCACCTCGTTGGGAAAGTTGAAATGCTTTTTTAAAATATTATACCATAAATCATCTCATCCTGTTTAAACAAGAGAACATATTACTTGCTTTCAGAAATTTAATTTAAAACGTTCATACTTTTTGAGCACACTGGAGGAAGTATCTTGTCTTTTGCTGTATTGCATAGAGATTTCTCTGATATATTTCTAACTCTATTTATGCAACTGTATTCAAATTTTCTCTTTCTTCTAATTGATTTTTTTTAGGGCTTGATAACCTGCTCGATGAAAATAGAATATCAGATTTGACCCAGACATACCAGCTGTTCAGCCGGGTAAAAGGTGGACAGCAGATCCTTTTGCAACACTGGAGTGAATACATCAAGGTATTTCAAAGAAATGTTCCTAATGTCAGAATTTATGCTGTTATAAATGTCTTCTGTCAAACCCAAGAATAATATGTGCGTGCATGCATCAGAGTTCTGTTTTAAGCAAATACAGGGAGGGATGTTAATGCTTTCCTCCCCCCAAGTAGCAATCACATGATGAGAAACAGCAACACCTGTTTCGGTTTTAAATTTCTACTTGGAAATTACTTTCCTTATAGGTTTGAACATTATACAAGATGTTTTGGTTTGTTCTGCTTTTAAATAGAACCACATGCACATGTGTTTGGAGTATGCTGGACTGTACTGTGTGTTGTTCTGCTGCAAATACACTCAACTGTTTACATATCTACAAAAACAGTGAAACATCAGAACGTTGCTATTCTACAGTGCTACATATAACCAACCTACAGCAATGCTGATGAATGTTGAAGCTATTTTGAAGGGAATGCTCCTGTTGAAAACAGTCCACCATCAAAATTGTATTTAGATGCTTCAGGTTTGTTTTGCCAGGCATACAGTATGCTGCCCCAGAGAGTGCATTCTGGTGCTCTTGCGAGATGAAGACAGGAAGGCTTCACAGAAGATCTTTGTGGAGTTGATAATTCCTGCTGGCGTAGTTCTCCCCTGAATTGCCTGTGTGTTCATCAGCCTTCAGGACTAAGTGCACAACATCAGTTCATTTCAGAGATGTCTTTCCTGCACACCTGTGTTTGGAGTTTGGCATGATCCACCAGTGTTGCAGCTTATGGGAGTGGAATATAGACACCTTTCTGTCCCCCAGAACTGAGGTGAAGTTTACTCCACAGACTGTTGTCCAGTGTCCCCATACACAGCCCATGGATTCATAGGCAGCGGGCCTGTTGAATGGTTTGCTGTGGCTGAGGATGAACATCTTTCTCCTTACTTGATCCCAGATCAGGCTCCTGGCTTAACCCTTGTGCTACCTGCCACTCCATACATATTCTTTTGTGATCTGTTTTAACACAGTATCTAGGGCAAGGTCAGTTTTATGGCTCTTTAGTAAACTAAAGAGGTTCAGAAAAAAGTCCAAGGAAAGAAGTAGAAGTTCAAGACAGATAGGAAAATAAGGAAAAGAGGACCAGAACCTCTCCTTTCACAACAGCAAGTTGCTAAGTTGGCTTATCATACACTAAATCTCACAGAATCAGACCTTCTCTAGTTTTAAGATGGCTTTTTACATACTCAGAAAGCTAGAAACCCTTTTCTGTAGTGTCAGTAAGTCTCATTTTGGACACTGTATGACAAAATGCATTAAAGAGAGGCTTCGAGAATTTTAAAGTTTATCTTGAGCTGAGTTATGGGCTGAAGATCTGTGCTGTATTGTCATCATGTTATGATTTCAGAGGTGACATTTGGCTTTCTGTATCTTGATTTGCCATTTGCAAAATGGGAGGAATGCCTTGCAATTTTATGAACATAAGTGATAGAGACTGTGAGATGGCCAAATACTGTGTTAATGAAGGAGAAACTGTGATAAGTAGAAGCTCTGATGGACTAGATGATCATCAGAGGCCCCTTCCAGCCCAAACCACTCTGTGACCCTGTGATACACATGAATCCAAGAACCTTGGGCAGCTATGTGTTCAGCTTCACTCTGAAATGTTATTTGGGAAAGATCTCTGTGAATATGGCAATTGCTAATTAGGTATTGAAGTGGAACTTTTGAGGTTTGAAAGGGATTTCTCTCTGTTTTACTGTTGTGGATAACATGCTTCAGTTGATGAAAATATATCAGCTGAGTACTGTTTTGCTGTTACAGTGCAGATGTTTCCCCTTTCTCACCTTGAAAAACTGACCATTCTGTCCAGGGCACTGATCAGTGTTACTAAGCAACTGTATATTGTCCAGTAAATTAAAATCCTCCGTTACGGAATATTTTGATTCATTAGACAGATGGTTTCGTATCTTAAGATAATAAATGTAGGAACAAGAAGTGAAGGGCGAGTCTGTGACTACTTCTTGTGCCTGGGAAAGTTTTGTTTCCTTGCAATTCATCTAGGTTTATGTTGGGTTTTTTTGCCTCAGAACCTTTCTGAAAGAGGAATCTTAGAGTGATGAGCAGCAATTGAATTTTTGCCCCCTGTTCCATCAGTAGAGCTCTCTAGTGGATTTAAGAAAAATAGTGCGAAGTTTTCTATTACACTTAAAATTTCTGAGGCAGTTTCCATATAACTTATTTTACATTAATCATGTAGTTCTCTAACTGTAAACTTGCATGTCATAGTCATGTCTACTGTGTATTTATTTATTTAATTTTTTTTTTTGCATTTGTCTTGAATGTATATAATCTTTAAATCAAACAAAAGCGTTTGAAATCCATTAATGTGTGTCTGGTTTTTTATTTTAAATTTCAATGCATCTCATTTTTTGAAAACTTGAAGTCACATAAGTAGCTCTGTAAAAAAACCTACTCTTTCTAATGATAAATTTTATAAGGGTGAATGTGTCTGTTGGGGGAGATAGGTAGCACTCTAAAGTATTTTACTATCAAAAGTGTTTGTTTTACAGAACTTTGGGACAACAATAGTGGTTAATCCTGAAAAAGACAAGGATATGGTGCAAGAGCTACTAGATTTTAAGGATAAAGTGGACCATATCATAGAAGTGTGCTTTCAGAAAAATGAAAAATTTATAAACTTGATGAAGGAGTCCTTTGAAACATTTATCAACAAGAGACCAAATAAGCCTGCAGAATTGATAGGTACACAAATATTTTTCTGTAAAATATTTCAAAACCTATAGAAAGCATGATAAGATGTTGCTGCTGAGTGTGCTAGTGCAGTAGTGGTGCAGTATGCATTCTGCTTTAGGAGACTCATTTTTGGGATGTGAGGCCAATGTTAACTGGGGAGCACTGCGGGTTCCAGGAGCTTGGGTGTGCTGTAGGTGTGAGCGCGGTGTCCTGACGGAGCACGTCACCTTCTGCTGCCCCCACGCTCTGCTGCTTGCACGGTGCTGGTGCTAACAACTGCTCAGAGAGCGTGGTGCTGGTGCTGCCAGTGCAGTAAATGCTTAGGGGGGAAAGAGCAGCCGTGGCAAATAAAAGGGAACTGGCTTTAATTGTGATAGTAGAGGAGTTCTTTGGATGTTCTGGGTCTTTTGGAAATAGCTAAGCATAGCCCCATCTATCTGCCTTGAAGGCTGAAGTTGGGATAACAACTTTAAAGCTTTCAGATACAAGGAATTTTAATAGAGGAAATTTGTGACCTTGAAAGGGGAACTAGTACATATGAAGGGGGGAAAAATAATAACAAATATTTTAAAAATACTATTATTTGGTTTATCCCTGATGTGGCAAAAGGTATTCTGACTATTTTGCCTGCAACAAAACTGGAGCTGTGGCATTTTACACCAGGAGAGGATCCTGCTCCTTGGTTGTTTGTTTTTCCTCTGTACATTCTTTTGCCTTTATTCATCTTATTTTGTGACTTCCTTCTGAAATCAGCTTTATGTAGGACAGATTGCACAATACAGTGATACAGGTTAAAGCCATGATATGGGCTGCTCTCATTTGTGGATCATGATGTTTCAGCTCCTGCAAAGGTTTCCTTCTTACACAGAAGGTTGTATAAGGATACTAATGTGGCTTAATAAATACTTAGCTAAACTCAAGGCTTAACCTTATTTCTGGCATTCTGAAGCTACTTGAAAGCAGTGCTTCTGTTTAAATTTTTATATGCTCCCACAAAGGAGCGTGAGGGACATGGTGAAGGTCTACAAAAATATAGTCCTCTTTATGTTGTTTGTTTCTGTTTCTCATAAATACATTCATATGCATTGTACGCTTCCAAAACATTGTCTCTCAGCAGGAAATGTGCTTGTTCAGACTATAACGCAAAATATGGGAATTTCTAATGCGTTAATTTTAACTATTATACTGTATTCATTTTTTTCTTGGACTTTTGCAATATTTTTCTATTGTGCTGATAGTACAGTGGGGCTCTGTCATTCCAGTGAACGTGGGGTGGGAAAAGGGAAAATAGAAAGTTTGACGTTTATCCTGTATTTTAACATATAGTAACGTTTAACACAAAGTAATATTTCAAGTTGGAGATGCTTACGTGGGTTATTTTAGATTTATTTTTAAGCTGTTAAATAATTTTATTTATTTGTAGCAAAATATGTGGATTCCAAGTTAAGAGCTGGTAATAAAGAAGCAACAGATGAAGAGCTGGAAAGAATCCTTGACAAAATCATGATCATATTTAGATTCATTCATGGTAAGAAATAGCACTTCACCGTTGATGCAATTGAAACTGTTTTCCTTGCTCCTAGCAAAGCTGCTTTCCTCTAAACGTAAGAGATCTTTTTCAGTGTGAGTTTCTGCTTTATTTGGTCTTTAATTCAGGTTGCATTACATCTGAAGGAGCACAGTAAATACACCAGGGGGGACAAACTAGTTCTATGGAGATTGGCAGGTTATGGACCTTTTGCAGTCTGTGGATGGTGACCTACGAGTCAGAGCTGTTGCTGGAAGTTTTTTCCCATAAATTAACCACCTCTGTAACCACAGCCTCTCCTCTAACAACAGAGAACGGATGTTAGTACAGATTTTCTGTTCCCTGTCTGCCTCAGTATGTTGTAGGTGGAAGTATGTGAAAATCCAGCAACTAATGTCTTCTCTTTTCTCCTCATGGCTGAGAGGGAACTCAGTGGAGGGCTCAGAACAACAGGAAAAAGTGTTATTGCTGGAGTTTACTGCCTTTGAAATGCACTTCCCTCGTGTATATCCCTATCTGAGCAAAGCCCTTAAATGTGTTAGGAGATTTTTTTCCTAGATGGGGTATCAGGGGGAAAAAAAAAAGTGGTCTAGTCTAATAGGGTCACTGTTATGGTAACTGTTTTGGGGGAAGTGGTACATGTATCCTGGGCTGGGGTGGAACGAGCAGGAATTACCCAATTCTGTATTACGTTCTGAGATCTGTCAGGTTCTTTCTTAATAAAATCCAAAACAAATATAATATAATGGGAAAGCAGTCAAGTCATAAAGTAATATCATTTGCATCATGATTTTTGTTAGATAGGGATGTTGATTGAAAACAGTTGCACTGACCTTTGTCAGCCTAAGAGATTAATTTCTGTTAATCTGAAACTTTCACCAGCTCTTTTTCTCTTCATATTTTTTTGAGCTATAAGTGCATATTTTATTTTGAGCTGTCTAGTGTATAAGATTCCTTTTAAGAGTAGATAATAGTTAGTAGGTAGTTCCTGGGCATTGAACTTTTTGGTGATGTCTTGATGCAGCTGTTCCATGAAACATCACTTCACCAGAGGACAGGATAGAGAAGAAAGAAGACTATGGGAGGAATTTCTACATTGGAAGGTGTTTACAAGGAATTGAGAGGCTACTGTAGGCAGTGCAAATAGTGCCTTGAGTTACAGTGAATTTGTTCCTCTTAGAAGTGAAACTACTTGCCGATATCTTGACACTGTCAGTAGAAAAGATATGCGGAAGCTTGGATTTGAGGTGTGAAAGTTTGTGGGTGTCTGTATGACTGCTTCATTTCAAAAAGCTATTGGCAAACCAAGTGAGAAGACTTCTGTCAATTTTTCTTCATCTTAGACTTTTAAAATATATTCTTTACACAGAAAACCTCTCCTATAATTTTTTTTTTTTTTTTATAAATCAAACCACAAGAGGGAGAATCTTCTTCTGCACCCCAGAGTAATTTCATGTGGCTTGCAGCTGATCCAATGGGAAATACAAGGCAGTCTATGTTTCCTGGGACAGAAATAAGAAAGAAAAATTTTGTGAAATATGTTAAGAAAATTATTAAAATATAAAAAGAACAAATTGTCTACAAGTTTTGCTTCACTGCTGCATAGTAAATATTCTTCTGCAGATCAGCATGCCATAAGAAAGGCTTATGTCACAAATTATGCAAATAGAATGTATTATTTCAGTTGTATTTTATTTTTTGTTTCAATTTCTTTACAGGGAAAGATGTTTTTGAGGCGTTTTATAAGAAAGACTTGGCCAAAAGACTGCTGGTTGGAAAAAGTGCATCAGTAGATGCTGAGAAGTCCATGTTGTCAAAGCTAAAACATGGTAGGCATATTCAGATGCGTTAAATTTGTATTGCTTTTTGGCACATAAATTGAAATCCTTATTTTTTCATGCTTTTAAGAAGTGACAAGCCAGATTTTAAGGAATAACTGAACAACTCTTACTTAAGTACTGAGCTATATATATATATATATCACAGCTTTCATTGTGCTTAGTGAGAACTATTGGGCTGACCTCTTAGGTATGAGACTGGTTCGTTTAATGTACCTACAGAGGAACCAAATCCATAAAATCCTTGCAAAATCCACCTGTCTGTGGGTGCTCTGTAACGTGGCACATGTGGCTTAGCTGTCTCAGATTAAACCTTTATCGCTTGTTCTGTGCTGCTTTGTAACTGTGGGATCTTTGCTTTAATTTGTGGGACAGAATGTGGTGCTGCTTTTACCAGCAAACTGGAGGGCATGTTCAAGGACATGGAGCTGTCAAAAGATGTCATGGTACAGTTTAAGCAGGTACATTTAGCTTTTGCTTGCACGTTTAATTTTCAAAAGTCATGGGAAAATATTTAATGGTGTTATACGTTGGATTAAGCTAAAATTACACAAAACTGCTTTTGAGCAGGTCCTGGTCATAGTAAGAGAGTCTATAGACCATTCTATTCATACAGAACAGAATTTATTTATTGTATATCTATTCAGAGATAAGCTTATTTTACAGTTTTATTTGATTCCTTTTTAAGTAAATTACAGTCTAAATACCATATAGTAACTTAGTCAACTGACATCCTTTAAAGTTTTATCCCTTAATTCTGTAAACTATTGGTGACCTGATGAATTCTTTGTGAAGGGCCCACACCACGGTAACTCCCTGAAGGTTGCTAAGTGTGCAGAAATTGTGCATGTCTCAGCCCCGAAGTTTCCAACCTGTTGGTAACCAAGGGAATGCTTGGAGGAAATACTGTGTATGGACACCCTGTTGTTCTCCCTGGGTACTTGTTTTGGGACCTTATTGAAGACAGGATGCTGGGGTAGAGATCTAACCCAGGACTCTTGCTCCTGTAATAAAGCATAGAAGTGACTTCTCTATCCAGAATTCGTAGCCTGGTTTGACTGACACTATGGTCAAATTATATGAAAATGTTTTGTATAACAGATGTGGAAGTCCAAGGGGATCCTTTTGATCTTATGGTCCCTGCCATGGCTTCTGCCTTGGTAAAAAGCTTTTCTTTTGCTTTATTTGCGTGTGATTAGAGGTCTTTAACCTCCATGTCCTGTAGAGACAGTGGAGTAGGATATTTCAAGGCATGTTCTTTCTTTGTACTTCAAACCATGTGCTGTGTTTTGAAATTGGGGAGAGAGGCCTTAAATAGTTATTCAAAATCCTGGCAGAGCACGTCTAACCAAGGATGTGGCATGTAGAAATTTTTCATTGCTATAACTAATTTTAAATTTCTAATTTAAGTCTGTCTTTATTTTCTAATTAATATGCAGACAGTATACTTGAATGATTTTTGTCTCTTGTATTTTAGTATATGCAGAACCAAAGTGACCCAGGAAATATAGACCTGACAGTAAATATATTAACTATGGGATATTGGCCAACTTACACACCTATGGAAGTCCACTTAAATTCAGAGGTTAGTGTTTAAATTCATTCTAATGCACTATACAGAGTGGAATCATAATCACTATCACAGGCAGAACTAACGCACTTCATTTAATGTTTTTCTGCTGATATTTAAGGGGTTTATGTAATTTTAAAGATTGCAGGATTGCAAAAAAATAAAATGTAGTGAGTAAAATCCACTTTTTTCAGATGCTTGTTTCACTCTGTGGGGTTTTTACCTGTTTAATAATAATAATAATCTAAAATTAGTATAAAACCCCCTCATATTTTCACTTATCATTGCAGTCAAACACCTAAAGGTTTGCAGTTGGTCAGTTCACCCTAATTTAGTCAATCTTTAACTACATTGGTTAGACACTTTGATCTAACCAATAATTACACTACTGTACATTCCTTTTTTCTGAAAGATCCTTCCCCTGTTCCCTGCAATGTGTCACACAAAATTAGCCCCCCTGCATTGAAATAGTATTTGCACAAAAAAAGTTTGCTTCCAAGTTGAGAGATTTTTGCAAAGCTCCTGCCAGTAGCAATGTAGATTAAAATATGTATTTGTAGTCCTATTTCCTACAATACCTTGTTTGATCTAAGTGTGGGAAGCACTTCAGAGACCAAAGGTGGGAGTGCAGTTCCCATTCAGTTCAGAAAATGTGGAAGCTTTTGTGTTCTTGCTCCTGAGACATCTTTTCCTCCATGGCAGACTACTTAGGAAAGATCCAGCCTGAGCAACACGGCATGAAAATGAAGGGGTAGAAACCCCTTACTTGGAAGTAAGAGAGTATAAAATACTGGAATCAGGTTTGAATTCCAGTACAGGACAAAATATAGGAAGAACTTGGGAGCAAATGGTAGCAACCAGTGTAAAGGTGTGAGATGTGTGCTTTTTGTGTGATGACTTTTTGGTCAGATTCAAAGTCCAGGACAAAATTAGTATTTATTTTTGAGGTTTAAAACCCTTTACAGAGGGGTTTATTTTACTTTTATTTAAAACAAGCATAACAAAAGGTAAACTCTAGGGAAATTAAAAGTTTTTTTTTAATTGAGACTTTCTTTTGTGCATAATACTTGAGAGCAGAATTTTGTTCTTTGAATTAAAGTTTTCCCCACAAAAACACTTCTTTTGAAACATGATTGGTGAGAATAAAGCAATTACATGCATGAAATCCTCTGCTATCACTGCACTGATAAAATGCTAATAAATGTTTTTCTCTGTTTTCTTTACAGATGATAAAGCTTCAAGAGGTATTTAAAACGTTTTACCTGGGAAAACACAGTGGTCGAAAGCTTCAGTGGCAGACCACTCTAGGGCATGCTGTCCTAAAGGCAGAATTTAAGGAAGTAAGCTTTCCTGTTTTGAAACTTAGTCTGTCGGGATAAAATTTAAGTCAATTGTTTGGAATCTAGTCATATATTGTGTTTTTATAAAGGTACTGACATTTTTTTGGAGGAACAATCACAATTCAACACTGTTATTTTATATAGAAAGTAGGCTTTCTATAATTAAACTGAAATACTGCCTTGCTACCAGAAGACAACAGTGTGGTAATATTAATTTCAATTGGTAATATTAATTTCATAGGAATTGTTGCTCATTAAGATAAAGCAAGTTGTGATAAAACAGGAAATTAATGAAAGAAGACTGTAGCATCTTTTTATTTTTAATCTGGAATTGTTTTGATCATAGAAATACTGGTGATGCTTTTAGTATGCTGAACTGATACCAAAAGAGACTGAAGGGTGTTAGTCATGTGATGACTGTGGTTAAACTTTAAATGCTTGTTGAATTATTTAAGTCTTAAATAACCACATTGTTTCTTAATGTGGTTTTCTTTTGTTTCATGCAATATCTTGCCTTGTAATCATGCGATTTCACTGAGCCATAGCAAAGACAAAAACCCCCTGAATTCTTTTGTTAACTCACTGTGAACATGAATCTTGGAGCTTTAGTCATTACGTAAGAGTAAGATGGATGGGCTTGTAGTTGCCAATTGACAGAAATGTCCACAGCTGGTTGAAGAGTTCAAGCTCTTTTATTTCCTTTCTGTTGCCTGTTTGTACAAACATTGTGCTACTGATAATACTGTCCCTGTGTATCGTAGTAAACCAAAGTTATCTTTTGTTTCTTTCATATCTTATCCAATGCCAAGATTTTTTTGTATTAGTTTGTCTCCAATAAAATGAAACTTTAGTTAATTATTAAGAGATTCGATATTGATGGCAGCAATGCCAGAATTTCATATATTGTAATTAAAATGAAGTAAAGGATGGGAAGTAAATACCAGGCCATTCTAATGAGCTTCTGCAATGTACTGTATCGCTACTGTTAGAGGAGCAAAAAAAATGTCTTTAAAAATATCCTGTTTCCTCGATACTACATTCTTCTCTGTGCCAGGCATTCTAAAATGCGTATCTCTTGTAGAAATAGAAAAGTAAATGTATGCCTTCTGTAACTTGTCAAATGTTGGGGGTACAGTAGAAAAATTCTCTGAATATTACTTCTAATTATTTGATATTTCTCTTTTAGGGGAAGAAAGAATTTCAAGTATCGCTCTTTCAGACATTAGTGTTGCTTATGTTTAATGAAGGAGATGAATTCAGTTTTGAAGAAATTAAAATGGCCACTGGTATAGGTAAGAAGAACACTTTCTGATTCTTAAATGTATTAATGAAGTGATTGTGAATTATGATTTGGTATGTAAATGCCTAATTTTAAGAAATTTGCCCTGGTCATTAGACAAACTTGATGAGCCAATGGGATACAGACACCAGAAGAGATGTACACTGCTGGTATTTCTTAGAATACTTTTCTTAGTGTGTAAGATACTTCACAAAATTAATAGTAAGAGCTGTAAAGCATGTGGTACTACTAACGACTGATTTGATTTACAAAATGTATCACTGCAATTCTTAAAATTCAAGTGGTGATACACTGTTGTGTGTACAAATTATTTTTGTTCCATTAGTTTCACATACTAGATTTGGAAAATTATCTGCTGTAGAATGCTGTCATTTGGGGGTGATTCAGGAGAGTATTTTCAGTTTAAACTGTTTTGAGAGCTCTTCTTATTGCTGTTGCTGGAGTGCTTCATTTACAGTAGGTCTGATTTGTTAAGAGCAGTAGTGTTGTGCTGGGTGTATACTGTGTAACTCTCTGCCTCTGCACTTGAAGGCAGAAAGAACAAAAAACCCTGAAGGAATATAGTTTTCTTTTTAACCATCTGCAGTCTCTGCCCTCTGTGTTCTTATGTTCTTGCGTGGGTTTCTTTTCCCCAATTCTTACACCTTCTTGAAATAGTTACAGCCATAACTGTCATTTCTTTACCCTCTGGAAGTTCTGCATCAATCAGCAGGTTATACTGAGTAGCCCTTTGCATGCTGAAACTTAAGATTAACCCCAATCAGCAATGCTGAAAGAGTATTTGAGCCCATGCAAGTACTAAAACATTGTAATATATTTAGTAAAATACTGTAAAATGGGGATATCAAGAATCCTTGCACTTCAGAAGGCAGTGCACCAGCTTCTCAGCATCAATGCTTCAAGCTGCTTAGTCATCCACTCCATTAATGGTAAAGGATCTGAAGAAAATCCATGCAAGTGTGAATGATGAACATCAGGATAGCCTCCAGAGAAGCTCATTAGGTCAGGGTACAGTGTTTACAGAACAAACATAGGTTCACACAGGCCTGATCCACGTCCTGCTTTCTCGTCTTGTATTGCTGTACCTTCGAGTTTGCATTCTGGCTGCCTGGCAGCAACAGATAAAATCTGCTGCATGGAAATCCATTCCATTATAGCACAAAATAAAGAGTTTCAGTAGTGTTTTTAAGGCAGTTGACTGGAATTGATAGTTGGGAGCTACCTATATGTTAATTGAACTGAGTACCATGTCTGTATTTCTCTCCCCCTAGAGAGAAGTAGTATAGGAATATGGGTAATAAGGACAGTTTATGGTTCACATGTTTCCTTTGGGGCCAGGATCAATGCCATAGAAGCCATTCCCCCTTGTCCTGTCACTACATGCTCTTGTAAAAAGTCCCTCTTAATTATTTTGTAGGCATTAACTGACTGTGGTTGGAATTTGTGTTTTGCACTCACTCTTACAATAAATTGCCACCAGTCTCTTTAATGAGATTGTTTCTGGTACATTAGTAGAGTTAGAAAATGCATAAACTGTCACTCAGAGAAAGAATGCCTACCTTCTCTCTGGTAACTGTGGTGCTTTAAGATGTGCTGTCCAGATATTCTCCACATTCTTATGTGCCTTTCTCATTGTCAAGGAAGCCTCTAGGAGGTGCAGTTTTTACTTCTACTTCTGTGATTGATAGGTAATTGCAGATTCATTCCCTTTGGCATACTATAACCTGCAACTTCACACACAAGGCAGAAGCAAAGCTCCAAAGAGTTTTAACAGCAGCTTTGGGTTTGAACAAAAACACAGCTCAACAATCTGAGTTTACTGAAGTTGAAACAGACAAAATGTGTCAAATGTCATAAATGCCTGTTTAGTCCACATGGTTTGAAGGGTTTTTTCTAGTAATCGTAGAACAATTGGAAGTTTAAAAAAAGGAAAAGATCTCTCTGTGTGAAAGTTAAACTATTTTAAAAATTGTAATACTGTTAATATCTTTATTGATGATCTGGATGAGGGGATTGAGTGTACCATTAGCAGACTTGCAGATGACACCAAGTTGGGTGGGGGAGTTTTGATGTGCCAGAAGGCAGGAGGGCTCTGCAGAGGGACCTGGACAGACTGGAGAGTTGGGCTGATTCCAGTGGGATGAGGTTCAACGAGGCCAAGTGCCGGGTCCTGCACTTTGGCCACAACAACCCCCTGCAGCGCTACAGGCTGGGCACAGAGTGGCTGGAGAGCAGCCAGGCAGAAAGGGACCTGGGAGTTTGGAGTGACAGGAAGCTGAACACGAGCCAGCAGTGTGCCCAGGTGGCCAAGAAGGCCAATGGCATCCTGGCCTGTATCAGGAACAGTGTGGCCAACAGGAGCAGGGAAGTGATTCTGCCTCTGTACTCTGCGTTGGTGAGGCCACACCTGGAGTCCTGTGTCCAGTTCTGGGCCCCTCAGTTCAGGAAGGATATTGAGGTGCTGGAGCAGGTTCAGAGAAGAGCAGCAAGGCTGGTGAAGGGACTGGAGCACAAGCCCTGTGAGGAGAGGCTGAGGGAGCTGGGGTTGTTTAGTCTGGAGAAGAGGAGGCTCAGGGGTGACCTCATCACTCTCTACAACTCCCTGAAAGGAGGTTGTAGCCAGGTGGGGGTCGGTCTCTTCTCCCAGGCAATCAGTAGTAGGACAAGAGGGCATGGTCATAGACCCTGCCAGGGGAGGTTTAGGTGACTATTAGGAAGAAATTTTTTTACAGAGAGAGTAATCGGACATTGGAATGGACTGCCCAGGGAAGTGGTGGATTCTCCATCACTGGAGGTTTTTAAGATGAGGCTGGATGTGGCACTGAGTGCCATAGTCTAGTAACCACAGTGGGGTTGGATCAGGGGTTGGACTTGATGATCTCGGAGGTCTTTTTCAACCCGGTTCATTCTGTGATTCTTTGAGTCTCTTACTCAGCTACCCTCCACTTCAGCACTAGATTGCAAAACTTGTCTTTCCATTTTTAGACTAAAACTCTGTTTAGGAGATACAACAAAATTGGTGATAATCTTATATTGTGAATAAAGTATTCTAGATAATGTTTTAATGCAAAATCTTGATACAAGACTTTTCAACATAATTATTAGAATATTTGGGACTTCATTTTATCTACTTCTCAAAATTATTTTAGCCTTATATGTGAGATAAAATTTTCCTAACCCACTTGTTTCTACTACTTTTCTGCTGAGGGGAAAGTTTGACTATAATAGCTGTCAGCTCTATCTTCTCACAAAGCATCTTTCTGTCATAGACTTCTGGTTTTTTATTCTATTATATATTTTCTGGTGAATGTTAAAAACAGTGATGAAGTCATAAAATGGGTGGCTTGAGTTTCTTGTTACCCACTGATTTTTTTGTCTTCTGAGGTCCTGTTATTACCAAAGAAAACTAAACCAATAAACCAGGCTCATGTTAATGTGAAATCTTCCATCTATTTTGGGTGGAAAGCTCACCGAGATGAGCCTCAGTCCGTCTGACATACGCAATTCTGTGTATGCTCTGAGCAATTACTGAAAGATGTGAGACCAAGCCTGGAGGCTGTGAGTTTTTTCCTAGTTGGGACTTAGCTGGAAGAAAGTATTAACATAAAACCAGTAACTTTTCAATTGTATTGCTAGATTAATCACATAAAACTTCTCATGTTAATGCTTTGTTCTGCTTTCTTTCATATTTTGAACTTCTTTACAGAGGACAGTGAATTAAGAAGAACCTTGCAGTCTTTAGCTTGTGGAAAAGCACGAGTATTGATTAAAAATCCAAAGGGCAAGGATGTAGAAGATGGAGATAAGTTCATCTTCAATGGTGATTTCAAGCATAAATTGTTTAGAATAAAGATCAACCAAATCCAAATGAAAGAAACAGTATGTATTTTTTGCATTCATTCTGTTTATATATGAACTGTTTATCTAGATATCCCATGTGAAAAGACAATCTCTGTATTTCTCTTGTAGTTTTTGCACATGGAGAAAAGAAAAAGGTATTTAATTTTTTGGGGGGTAGTCAGAATGACTCGCAGAGGCAATAAAGATTTTAAAACTGATTGGAATCGAAAAAATCTAGTTTTTTTCCTGGGCTTCCAAATTTAAATGCTTATATATTAGATTAAAAGGATCTTCTAGATGTTTGAGTCCATCTTAGAAGTTTCTGTGGTATTGCTGAAGTGTTGGTACTATACTGAACTCATAAATCAAATGTCACCACATCGTTTCCATATTTAGCAGGTAAGAGGGCTATAAAAATCAGGGTTGTCCCTGACTTTGCAGCCGGTGTCTTGGTTGTTCCTGAATCCCAGTGCTTGACACAAGGTGACATATTTTAATTACCATTGGCTTGTTTGGTTTTTTGCCTTTGCATATTAAAATTCCTAAAAGTCAAATTGGAGTTTGACACAAAAGACTGTTTGGGCTGTTGAACTGCTGAGTGTTTTCTCAGAAAGCAGAAGGGAGTTTTTAAGATTTAGTTTCATTTATAAAATAGATTTAAAATAAGACATTAGTTTTTCTTTTACATTATCCTTAATTTTTATTTTTTACTTGCTTTAGCAGTACATGTCAGAATCACTTAGCTCTTAACATGCAGTAATAACGTGAATCTGTCTCAAGGATAAGTAAGAGTAGATGAGTTTTCATTGTATTGTAAAGGTTAACTATAGAAATATAATCAATAAAAATAGTGATAGAAGGTGATATGACTTGTGGTGTTCTTTTGTCCTTTAGGTTGAGGAACAGGTCAGCACAACTGAAAGAGTATTTCAAGACAGGCAGTATCAGATTGATGCTGCTATTGTACGAATAATGAAGATGAGAAAGACTCTTGGTCATAATCTTCTTGTTTCTGAATTGTATAATCAACTGAAATTTCCCGTAAAGGTAACTTATGTTTTTGTTTGTCGAACCATCCAATGTTTATTTAAACATACGTAATACACTTTTTCTATTCAGCTTGTCCATAAGAACAAGAAATGTGCAATATCATAGAATCAAACCTAAATATCAAGGTATTGTGGGAATAGAAATAGGCCAGTAGTAAATTAAGAATATAATAAATCAATAGTAAATTATATACTATGGTGCATTTTCTTATGTGGCTTTTAGCAGTCTTATTGTCTAAAATATATTTGCATTTATATTACTTACTATTACACTAATCTCATCTTTCCTTGTAGCCTGGAGACTTGAAAAAGAGGATTGAATCTCTCATTGACAGAGACTATATGGAGAGAGACAAAGACAACCCCAATCAGTACCACTATGTTGCATAATGGAGAAGAAGTACTTTTATTTAAAAGAAAAATAAGAAAATAAACCCAAAAAGTAAAAACCAAAATCATCCACATATATCTTCAGGACACCAAATACCTATGCTGTTCCAGACTTTCCTTTTAGCAGATTTCAGGTTGATGTATATTCTTCAACCAGCTGCATGCACTGCTGTGGAAAAGAAGAAAAATGACATGTTCATTGATCACCCTTGTCAAGACTCCTTACTAATTTTAAACATCCTGGGGTGTTTTTTATCTTTAGTT
>NW_020955344.1:475341-477019 GCF_003031625.1 Empidonax traillii | reverse complement strand
GGACAGCTTTTATTGTGGTAACGGCTCCTACATCTCCTGCTTGTCTACCATGAGCAGCCGTTCTGCAGCCATGGCTCTGAAGAAAGGGCAAGAAGCATACCATGGTTAGTATCTGGACATGTGTGCATGTTGCTTGGCCAGCAGCTCTGTAGGGGTTGAATATGGACTACATTTCATTTCCCTGAGTGACAGCACTAATCTGGATCTCTGGGCTGTGTATTTACCAGCTTTTACTGAAGCTGTAGGTTTATGTCTTACCCCACTATTGAGTTTGATGTCATAAAAGTTACTGAGTAGCGGGGCTAATGGCCAACAAGGTTGTGTAAGACTCATTCCATTAGTCTTACCCTTGTTTAGTACAACAATACTTTTAGTAAACACCGTGAAGGTTGGTATTGTGCAGTCTACACCATTATAAAAGGCCTAATGAGCTAATGATCCATAACACATAAGGTCAACATCGTTCTCCGCTGATAGTCTTATGTTCTTTGTTTACCAAATTTTTGCTGCAATAGTGTTGCTTTATGCAAACATGATTTTTGGTAGTACTCCAGGCATCTGTCACTCTTCCATTCCTAAACACCTACCAATTTTCCAGCAGAGAGCCAGACTGCTGCACAAGTTTAAACCTGGCAAGAGGCCCCCCTCTCTATTTAGTCTTGTGGCAGACTTCAAGTGTTCTGCAGCCCTTTCTCCACTCCCAGTGGAGGTTCCAAAAAGTGATTGAAAAATGAGAACAACCCATGTCTCACCTCCATTACCCTCAACTCCTCTGCAGATGACTCACTCAAACACTTGACCAGAGTCACTTGTTATGTCATTTTTCAGACTGACTAACTTCTGCTTTTGGTAATGCATGGAAAACCGAAAGATTGCTAGAAGTGTTGCAAACAAACTGAAATAACACTATCTCTAAAAATGCAGAGATAAAAATGCAGCATTAAGATATCCCTGTTTCTATCAATATCATTGAAAATGAAAGGTAGATCCCCAAGCCTAAGGAACAACTAAACTCATCTAGGATGTTTTGGGGAAACAGCAAGTGTGAGTGAACTGAGACAAACATCAAGGAAGCATCAAGTTCACAGTAGCTGAACTGGACTTTAGCAGCTGGTAGTAGCTAAACTGCATTTCAAATCAGTTCTAAGTAAAAATGTATGAAGTCAGCTTGGGAGCAGAACCGATTCTGCCTCAGAGACAATTAATCTGGAGTGCACAGTAATGAGGAGAGGGATGACATGGCAGTCATTTTGAGAAAGCAGAAGAATAGCCCTGCTATTGGCACACTTTCCAGTATTATTAGAAATAGGATTTCAGTAGCAAAATAAATACTTCTGAGGTTTCAGACAAAGTAAGCATATCCCTAACAGCGTAGATAAGAGAAAGCATTGAATTACAAAGTGATCAAATAGCCTGGGTTTCCCATCTCCATCACTATGCTCCATTACATCCGAGAATGTTTATATCTAATTTCATCTTTTGTTTTCTAAAAAAAAAAAAAGGTATTCCTTCGAAAACATCCTCTGAAACTATGTGAAATTGCAATTTTACCCATGCAAACACAAGTCCCTGTTTTTTCATGAACCACATATGGATTATACGTATACATGGGTATATACAGATACATCACTTCAGATATAATAGACCATCAACTTCCAATGTTTTTATACAGCTGGAA
>NW_020955344.1:447861-475231 GCF_003031625.1 Empidonax traillii | reverse complement strand
CCGAGAGCGGAGCCGCCGCCGCCCCCTGCCCGTGTCCGCCCGCGGCCCGGCCCCCCTCCCGGCCCCTCTCCCGCCGCTCCTGGCACCGACATGGCGCGGGGGCTGCTGGCGGCGGCCGCCCTGCTCGGTAAGAGGGGAGGGAGGGCTGGCGGCCTGTGCAGGGGGCGGGCGGGGGGGCTCCGCGGGCTCCCGGGCCTGGGCGTCGCGGCCTGGGGCGGCCCCGGGGCGGCGGCCCTGGACGCGGCACCCCAGACGCGGCTGTGGCTGGAGATGCTTCGCTCCCGCCTGCTGCGGGCATTCCCGGGCGGGGGCGGACCCGGGGGGTCCTGGGCCGCCGGGGGGTCACCGGCCCAGCGCCCTGCTGGGGGGTCATCCCGCCCCCGCCGGGCCCGTGGGAGCGCCCGAGGAACGGGGAACGGTGAACACGGAGCGGGAGGAGGAGGCGGCGACTGTGCTTGGCTGTGCTGAACCGCGCAGTGCTCGGCAACGCTGGTCTGAGCACCTGCGTTGGATCTGGGGACAGCGCTCCGGGAAGAACCTGGAAACACGCCTTCAGCTCTCACGAGGCGTGGGGACGCGGGAGCTATTGGTGTCATTCCTGGGAAGTGGCACTTTTCTATAGGGCATGTAATGCTCGCTTTCTTAATGGTGTCCATCCTGTCCGTTTATCTTTAGTAAAATTTGAAGCATGTCTGGGGTGGAGAGATTTCAGTGCCTTGATGAGAAGGTTTGTTAATGAAGCTAGGCTGTTCTAGGAGGAAGTGTGTCTTGCTTGTTTACTGATAACTACCTTGCTCTTGGTTTCTTGTCGTGAAAGCCACATCACACAACGCTATCAGGTTTCTGAGATGTGGTTTTGGCAGCAAAGGAAACTTCTTCAGCAGCTGGCAAAAATATTTCCCAAGTAAAGCAGCAGTTGAGAATGGTTATCTGCTGTTGTTTTTGAGATACGACAGTCTTTGAGACTCTGCTGGTGTCTCTTTGGTAGTAAATATCTTTATCACTGTTGACAGTACTTAAGTTTCAGTGAGCCCAGAAGATGCCACTTGCAAAGGGCACTGAGCAGTTCAAATATCCAGCCCTTGCGAGCCAGTCTAGCGAGCACAGTGACTTACAGTGCTCCTTGACTTGCTTTTTAGGGCTGGCAACCGAAGTGTTGTTGAACTGGTGTTATAGTGGAACATGTTTGTGTGGTTTGTTTAATATAGCTACAGCTTAAAAGAAGAATTGCTTTTGTTTGCCTTCTAGTCAGCCTGCATGGTTTTTAAGTGGTACCACAGTTAATATTTTCTGCGGCTGTAGTGGCCTTCCCCTGATTAATCACCAGCTACAAACACCATTCAGTGCCTTGTGTTTGTCACTTTTTGGGATGTAAAATGTGGTGGTTTCCTGCATCTGAGGCAACAGACTGATTTATTTTACCCCAGAGTTTTTACTGATGCTTGGGACTTTGTACCAGTGTCTAGTAGCTTAGTAGCTGGGTGGTTTTTCTGCATAACTTTATCCTGCAGTATTGGGGGAAAATTTTGTGGTGCAAATAGAGACCCCCGTCTTGGAATACAGCAAGCCTCCACCATCTTCTGCCAGACTGTGGGGCTTGGGCTGTAGGTGAGGGGAGAAGAATACAAGGTAATGAAAATATATGAGCCGAAGTCTTCAGATATTTTTAGCTCATTTGCAGCCTTTTTTTGCAGCATCATTTGCATCTGAGTGAACACTGATTAGGGTAAGGTAATGGTCACAGGAGGCTGAAGGACTAGTATGAGTGAGTCAGATGTGAAAGCTTGTTTGGTGATGCCTTGACTTTGGGACAAAAGAAATTTTTTCCTCCTGAATAGTTCACCTCACCTCATTTACTCTTTCAGTTTTCCATTCACATTGAGCAGCAAGCTGAATATTTCACATGTCAGCATTAAGTATTTTGTGATTAATTTCCTCATAATATCAAGCATGCATATGGAATTTAAAAAAAAAGATTTAGGTAGTATAGTGGTAAATGCAGGGAAGGGAAAAGAATTGCCCCTCAAACTTACCTGCTACTCTTTGAAATACGAAGTAAGATGGTGCTTGTCTATAGTTGAGCATGATGAGTCAGTTGGGTTGTGTGCCAAACCCAGCAGAGCTGCTCGTGTTTTCCCAAGTTCTAGAGCACCCACAGATTTTTTTTCCTTACTGAAGCACAGACATATCAGAGAAAACATTTCTAAAAATCCAAGGTTAGAGTCAAACATGGATTCAGTGTTAGCGAGTAAATAACAAAGTGCTTGAGATTTGAGGAAGGAAAAATTAGGTTGTCAAAGTAGTGTGATGCCATTTCAGAGTTACTGAGACATAATCCACGAGTTTCTGTTGCACAACTCTAGTCCAAAGGGGAATTTCAGACCTTCCTACCAATGTAGGGATAGTTAAGAGGAACTTGATAATGAATTCCAGCCTGTGAGTAATTTGGTGCTGAATTGTTCTTCTCGATTTTGGCATCAGTATCTGTATGGAACTGAGATCGAGTAAAACTCAATTTTCACAAAATGTAACTGCTTTTATGTTGAGCAACTTTTGAAAGGTTGTTTTTTCCAAATGCTGCCCTTAACATAGTGTTTACTTGAGAGCTACTTGAAGTGTGTTGACATAGTCTCTAAGGATCTGAATTTGTGTGCCAGTCATCATGTGACATGTTACTTACCTTTGACTTCAGCAGCTTTTCTCACCAGTGAAGTAACTTATAACTTGCTGTGTGAGAACTCTGCAGGCTCCCTGACACGACACCTTGGGGATATGTTCCCTAGGTTTCTGTTCAGGGTCACTGAGGAGTTTCAGTTTTGACATAACCTACTTCTAGATTGTTCTGTAGTGATTAGGATGTTTTCTAATCAGTAGCAGACCATGAACTGAAGATATACCACTAGGTACAGAGGAATCTGACTCAAAAAATTAATGTTCTATTGAGACATTAACTGCTGTTATCTCTGATAAGCCTTCCTAGGTCTTAAAGATAATAACTTATTTCCAGCATGAAGGAGGCACACCTCACCTTTGCTCGTTGCAGTTTAACTGCAAGTTTGTCTTTGCTCTCAAGTCAGACATGATTATTTGGAAATTCCTTGAGAAATCTTGGATTTCTTGGTATTTATTCTCTTTAGCTTGGCAGGAGATTCTCTTGGTTATGTGAGTGCTGGTAGTTACACCATCTATTTGAGCACTCCCTTGCATTATCTTAATTCTATATTATATATTTAAAATATACCTTATGGTTTGGTAAATCAGAGTTTCATGGGTTTTGTGCATATGATTTTAAGACAGACTGGTGTCCCTTTCAGTCTCAGGGTAACAGTTTCCTAATCTTCTCTATCACTTGACAGCAACAGGGATTGTCAGTACTATTTCTACTGTAATTCCAAATGTGAGAGTTTTAGGAGCACCCTGGCTTTAGAGTACAGAATTTCAAATGTGGTTTAGCTGTGCAGTGCACACTTCTCTGGCTTGTGCCTTCTCCAGTGTTCAGGCGGGAGCACAATAGTTCACAGTATATTTTGTTTTCTTATTAAACTTCAGTGGTTTCTGATTTCTTAACAAGGCCAAATTCACTCTGTACAATATGGGAACACCAGTATGTCTTTCCTTGGCAGAGTTAGATCTATTTCTTTGGAGGACTGGGAGAGTAGTTTTACTCTGGCAGTTAGTTTATTATGGTTTTTTCCTATATCTTCTCCTCTGGGGAGACTTTCTCTTTAAGTTGTCACACAGTGCTCCTTTTTCCAAAACATTGTTTGCAGCTGCCAGCTGCCTTTCAGAATGTGTGTTAGTCCTGTGGTGTGGTACAGCAGCTCTAGCCAGAGCAAGTGCAGAATGGACTTGTGTGAATGCGGAAAAGGGTCTGGCCAAGGGAGTTTAGACCTACCAATGCACTCATGTAATCATTTGCTGTAGAGCTATCTTAAAGACTTCCTTACTCTAAATAGGAAGCCATAGAGAAGCTTCATGTGACTAAACTTGATGCAGTTGTGCAATTCTCAGGTCAAATTGCAAGTGTACAGCTGCTGGATAGCCTTTCCTTTGTAATGCCTTTGTACTTTTGTAAATTTGTTTATAAAGACACAGGTTATTCATCTGCCAGCTTGAGTTGAGAAACAAAATGTTTACTGCCTTAATGGAAGTCAACAATATCAAAACCATAGTCTGAGGCTGCATGGATTTGTTAGTTGGCAAGGATATATATTGTGGGGCTGAATTAGGACCTTGATATAGTCAGGCACTGCACCTGTATGAGTGCAGTGGGTTCTCTTCTCCCCTTAAGTACTCTTATCCATCCTTGAATTAAACCCTGTTCCCCCTTTCCCCATCTTTGTGTGTTCAGCTGTGTCCAGCAGCAGTTGAAGTGAGTCCAACCTTGTCCAGATAGCCAGCATTCAGTCGTCTGTGTCTCTCAGACGTGGACAGGTAAAATATAACCCCTTTTATGAGACCATCTTGTCTCTCTCAAAGTGTTTCATACATCAGGTCTGTAAAGGGATTTTCCTGCTTTCAGTTGTTCCTGAAATATTAGGGTTAGGAAATAGTGTGATCTTTCCAAAATATATTATTTTTTAATTTTTTTTCCTTCTGTACTATCCCAAGGTTCTGAATCCTAAGGAAGGGATCTCAAGTCAGTCTTCTGATAAAGGACTTGGACTAGTTGTCCCTCTGGGAATGGTGCTTACATTAGAAGATAGGTCATTCGAGGAGAGCATAACTCCTCAGGGATTTTTCCATTCTCTTCTCGGCACAGATTTAGGAGTCTAAAGTGGTGACTAAGGTTACCACTTTGTTCACAAAATGGCACTGAGATGACAGGATCATTCCAAACCATCAGAATGAGTAAATTACCGGCTTCTTTGGTTCACACGTACGATAGAAAATAAACCTTCTTTAGATAAGAACCAGCATTTCTTACCTCCTTGGATTAATGCCCCACAGATAGCAGCATAGCTGTGTGTGCCATCAGAACACCTGGGCAAAGGTGCAGGGCGACACATCGGTGCTGTAGAGCACTGATAGAGCAGGTTGTGCAGGGCTGGCATCCGTCAGCAATCACCCCTTACCTGCGGTGCTGCTGCACAGCAATTACAGGGTGTCTTTGTATGACAGGCTGTGGGTGTGGTGCTCCTGCACCTCCATCACAGTGTTTCTGGGGAGGGGTACACGGGCAGTGCTGCAGCCCTGGTTTACGTTCCTACTGCTGTGGGCAGTCGATGTAACTGCAAACAGTCCCATCTGCTGGGTATCTGCATGGCTTAAACTACTGATGGTGTGGAAAATGTGCCCAGGTTGCGGATGGCTTGCTGTCCTTTATTCCAACAGGGAGAAAGAAAAATGCTAAAGAGGTTTTCTTACGCAGAGAACATGACTATGGCAATAAACTCCTGATTATACAGAAGAAGCTTTTGTGTTTTGGATCCTTATTGTCAGTGTTCCATGTTTCTAATAAAAACTGGACACAAAGTAAATCATTAACTATAGTAACTGAGGTCCTCTTTGCAAGCAGACAATGTAAACAATTGCCATTAATATTTTTTAAAGCACAGGATATCTCTCTCCCTTAGTAGGTTTCCATTATATGGGAGAGTAACCTAAGGGTAGCTGTGCTTGACTATCAGGATTTCAGTTATAAGAAGGTTGAAACCTGAAAACATCTTTGTTTGGTCAAGAGATGAGGAATCCAGCAATTCTTAAGAGCCATATTCAAAAGGGCTTATATTTAGATTGTTGAGATGTGCTAGATTGTTTTGTTAGCTTTGTAGTTTTCAGTTTAAAACAAACAACTTTATGAAGTAGATTTCTTTAAGATAAATTGTTATACAATCAAGGAAGTATTTGTTTTGTTTGACTTATTAACAGTCTGAGGTTAAATAAATAAACTTTTGAGTTGGATATGTTAGATAAGGAAGGATGCTGGATTTAATTCGTGACATGTGTAGCTGTTTTAGTAGTTTTATCTTCAGTATTTTCTTGCATGAGACTGTAATTGCAGAAATGAAGTATAAATGGAGATGGTCTTATGATTTTCAGTTGAAAGTGTGCAGCTAGAATAAATATACAAGCAGCCTTTTCTTGGGATCCAGTGGAATACAAAGGAAGCATCTAAGCTTAATGAAACATCTTTTATGTTGCTACATTTTTGATGATTCCTGTACTAGGTATTTCTAATGTAGTGTTTTCAGCCAAGTGAATAACGAACCCTACAAAAATTACTTTTTGCTATTGAAAAGTCAAGGAGCTCTTCAGTACTGCACGTGCTCTGCCACGAATAGTTGTCAGATAGGATGCTGCAGTTTATTAAGAGGAGCTTTTAAAGTCTGAACTTAAGCATCTGGAAGTTGTATTTGGTTTTGTGTTAAATAGCAAAGAATGATATTGTTATCAGGTGTACTAACAGTATTCTCAACTTGTAGATAAGCCCAGATAGAATTGAGCAATATGTTATGTAAGTAATTAGAAATATTCCTGGGATAGATTGATTCAACATAGGTTTGCTTTTCTGTATTCTTGACATTTTGACTGTAGGCTCTTACTGTTTGTGGGCTGGTGATGATTCATGCCTTAATCACTAGTCAACACTGAAACTGCCTTCACAAAACTCAACAGCTGCTTTCCTGCAAGACCCAGTGAGCTGTTCCTCTGCCTTAAATTGGCTGGAGCAAAGATTAGATGGGACCTTTCTCGCTTCGGTGTCTTAATTTGTTCTTCAGTGTTTTTTTAAAAACTTTTCTTTATGTCCCTTATGTTTCACTTGGTTTCATTTGTGTTCCTCCAAGACTTTGGGAGCAGATGATGCTGCAGCACAGTGCTCTCTGATCACCATCCTGGTGCGTGTTGCTTCCCTTGCAGTAGAACAGCTCTCTTGCCACTTGGAGGACAGCTCAGTGTCTCGTGCTGGATGTGTCTGGCTCATCACTGACACTGCAAATCCATCCGTTGCTGAACATTTCTTAAGAAGGAGTGGGGTTTTAAAGCATTTGTTCCACACTAATGAAATCAGGATTCATATAATGGTGTACACTTAATCTTGCAAAAATCTAGTAGTTATGCAGGTGGTGTTTTTTACTGTTTGTTCACGCCTGTTATTTGTTACTTGAACTTGCTGAGGGTAATTTGTCAGCTCTTCATTCCCAGAGCTTGTCCTCAATTTATTGCTTTCTGGTACCTCTGCATTGTCTTTTGTTGTTCTCTGAGTCATCTGTAATGGGCAGGTCTGTCACATTTTTCTTTAGGTCAGCAACATTTTTCTTAATTGTTTTTTAGTTCTTTTCTTTCCTCTGCATTTAATTTAAAAACTTTTATCTTTCATTCTTTTACTGACTGTTACTTGATTAATTTTAACTTTAAAATTGTCAAGATTTTTAATAGCTATCAAACAAGGGAGTTGGCATGCCCACTGAAGGTTTTCATTTTAGCACATTTTCCAGTGATAGTGTTAGTTCAAGGAGCAATGGACTCTTATTCCCTACCTCTGTGCTGTTTTCTGCGCTATGCTAGGAATCTTCAAGAAGGTGTAAGCATCTTGTTTCTGAGAAAGCAAGTGCTTGCTTAAAATGTAAACAAGTTCCAGATGTAAATTCAAATTGAAGGAAACTTTGCAAATTGAAACTTCCATGTGGAAGAACAACACTTTCTAGTACTGCTATGAATTGCAATAAATAATTAATACGTATTCCTTCATGAACATTTTAAGCTGGACATAAAGGCAAAGGTAGGACAGTTTTTCTCTGAAATAAGTTTTGTACACTTATTTGTAAGCATTTTTTTCTTCTATCTATCTCTGACTTCAGGTCTAGACTTTTCAAACAACTGGGTAAAGTGTATGAATTCCAGCTCAAGTTTTGTCCTCTTTGGTGCTGGGGGAGGATATGTTGTTGCTAAGGGGAAGGCAGCAAGGGAAAATGCTTGCTGGGTGCCAGAGAAATAGTTTCCAATGTTTTCCTGCAACTGATGTGCCTTCCACCAAAGCCCAACTGACAAAAGTCCAGTTTTTCCTAGTAATCGTCTTAACACAATTGTACACACTATATTTTTGCAATGAAAAGTTTTAAAATTAGGATTTTACATTTTTTTTTTTCAATTTCTTGGGGAGGGAAGCTGGCTAATGGATAATCCCTCATCTGGATCTTTTTGCTATTATCAACAGTTAAATGGATTAGCTTGTTGAATGGATGTTTGACTCATTAAACCTTATTTGCTTGCAAAAGTGGTTTATGTCTTCCGGCTCTTTTTTTATCAGGTTTTCTGCGAGACTGAAGTTGTTGCAAATGCAGATAATAAAGAACTACCATGCAAATGGTGCACGCTTTTTGCAGTGAAGTTCACTTTGGGGGGCTGGGAGTTGTGGTGACAAATTGAGAATTAGAAAAATAAAAGGCTCTACTCTGAAGACCTGGAAACACCATGGTATGATTTCAGGTACAGGAGCGCTGTCAGTTATCCTTTGCCACAAATCAAGTACAGATAACCAGCTTTCCAACTGGATCCAGCCTCCACAACACATCCCATAGGTGAAGCTCTTTTGGCAGTGGGCAGTGGTCCAGGTCCATGTTGCAGTCAGAAAGGATGACCCTGTGCTCCTCTTGCTGCGTGTTCTTACCCTGTCAAGTCAGTACTAGTGTGGTCAGTTGTACTCAGTGTGCTCTGAGTGTTGGGGCAGCAGGGAAGCAAGTGGGGGAAGGCTTTTCTCTGCTTTTCCCAGCAGCTCAGTCTGAGTTTAGCTAAAACCAGTCAGGAAGATATAACCTCAGTCTGTGTCAAGGTCTTGGCCCCTTCTTCCTCTCGAGTGCAGAGAGCGTGATGACAGTAAAAAGAAGTTCTCCTGGCAAGGGTAGCATGCTCTATCATGCTATTTCTGGCAGTGCCTTCAAAACATCTGCAGTCAGTCCAAGCTTTCTAAATGCTGCATTCAGTGCGTGTACAGCTGAGTGTCCTGGTACAGCAGGAGTGAAGGGTGCATGGTGTGCTGTGAGGGGAAGGCTGAGCATTGTAGGCATGCAGGATCAAATACACTAAGTCAGGTCTGCCTGAAGATTGTAAAATAGTCGCTGTGTAGGGTGAACTCTGAGCAGCTGCCTGGAACGGTACGACTGGTGTTTGTTGCATGTTTTTCTTACCCTCTGAGGACCCAGCATGCCAGCAGTTTGGGTGGCTTTGTCTTTATAGATGAGTTGGTTCAGTTTGTCCTCTGCGTGTGAGTGATGTTGAAGCTAATATAGAGACTGCTAATACCCAAGTTTCCAAATTCAGCTGATGTTGAGGTTGTACTCCCAAATTTACAGCTGTACATATTTGTCTCCTTGGGGTCAAAAATAAAAATGTATGTGATACCAAGTTAACTACTTGTCATTCTTAACAGGCTTTTTACAGGTTTCCTCTTCATTTGAAGTGAAAGATTCAAGTGGTAGGATCTGCATAATCGCTGATTTGACAGTAGCCTTCTCAGTGGAGTACAAAAACAATGGGCAAAAAGAGGTAAGGGGGCTATTTTACTTCTTGTCTCTAGTGTATATAAAATGTGTGGGTATTTCTGCACATTCACAGTATTTAAACTTTCAGTAAGCATTTATGCATGAAAAACTGCTTCAGCAAAGATTTTTGCCCTCCCAGTCATGTTGCATCAGCTTTTCTTTATTACTGATGCTTCTTCTAATTAAACAACAGAGTTAAAACCACCCAAAACCATCACAGACCATACATGTGTGAAATTACTTTTGTGACTGAAATTCCAAACGAGTCGTATTGATAACTAAAATGGCTTTCACTGGAACTGTATAGGCAAAAATACTACCTGTTGTCTTTTGGTGAACTTTGTCACTTGGCAAATGTCTGAATTTCAGTGTAGCTACAGACTAGTGCAGTGCTTACAATATATTGCATAATCCACTTTTTCAGTGGTGCTGATCTGAAATCCTGCTGATAATGGTATATGTGTATATATACAGCACTCAGAGGAGACATCCTTTTGTCTGATTCGTACTGTAAACAGCTCAAAACTTCCCAGTAAACATTGTATTGGTCTTCAGATACCACATTACTTCACAATGTGTAATAAACTCAAAGTATTATATCCAGACCATGTAGGGTGTACCATTTGCTTTTGTTCTTGCTCAGTTGTACTACAAGAAGCAAAACTTGAAGTCTCCCATTTTTCATATGTATGGAGTTTGCCAGATTTTATTCATCTAGTAGAAGTACCTGCAAATTCATATTGCTGTCTTAGGAGGAAAAAAGCCTTAAGAGGTGCTATGAGTATGTACTCTGTTGTCCTCAAGGTTCAGAGAACAACATTCTTAAAGCTACTTGCTGTACACTAGGTAGACATCTTATAGCATGTATTAGTGTCTTCTGTATGTTTGTAACAGTTTCATAGGATATTTAAAAAGCAGTTGGGAAAAGCTTACGTGTTTTATTTTCTCCCCCACAGCTTGCACACTTCTTTCTTCCTCAAAATGCAACAGTAGATTCACAGAGCTCATGTGGTAAAGATAATGCATCTCATCCAGTTTTGGTATTGGATTTTGGAGCAGGACATTTGTTAAGCCTGAATTTCTCAGAGTCTGCAGATAAGTACCAAGTTGAAGAGTTAGTTTTCCGGTACAATCTATCAGATGCAGCTTTGTTCCCTAATTCAACTACAGGTAAAATGAAAACTTTCTGTTGTTATAGTATAACCCTTCCAGATGTAATACTGGCTTGTTTCTTAAATACTCTTACATACTAATGCAATGTAATCTTTCTACAGGAGAAGTGAAGACTGTATCACATAAAAGTATCATTCAGGCAAATATGGGCACAAGATACAGATGCATCAGCTCCAAGCAGGTCAATATGAAGAGTGTGAACGTTACTTTTAGCAATGTCACTTTGGAAGCCTATCTCACAAACAGCACTTTCAGTGTGAACAGTAGGTATCTTGTAGCAGCAAATGTACTTGATGAGCTAATATTTCCAGTAATAGATGATTTCTTTTTACGTTCTGACTAATCATATTTAGGTGGGTACAAACTGAATCTGAAGCTCTGATAGCAGCATCTTTTGAAATGAATGGACCTGCCTCAGGTTTTCTCAGTAGGAACGTCAGAATCCACGACTAGAAGATAGTGCACTGTGTTCCCATGGGTATTGTGCATGTACTGGGGAACATTCCTGCTGTCGATGAGTATGGGTGTAAACACATGCTGCAGTAGGTTGACTGGGCACATGGCCAGAATCTTAGTTTAAGAAGTATCTGATAACTTCCAAGCATTATGCCTCTACCAAAGTAATTTGAAGTAGTTACTGTGTGCTCTTCAGTCTTCTTACCCTCATGGAGGGTGGATCCTCATGTAGGAGTAAAGGGAGGATGGATGTGAAAGGATATAGCAGCAGTGTCCTAGAATCCCCTTGTTAAGGACAGAAGAGCCAGAGTACTATTTTAAGGTTACTGTGGATATTGCCAAAATAATGGTACAGGGTCCTCACAAACAGAGGGAGAGGAAGAAGAGCACATCTCCTGGGAGACTACTTTTAACAGTGTGCAGGAGCGTTGTTCTTTGCTTTTAGCACACAAGTGCCTAAAGTGTGTGAGGGGTAGGCATGCCAGCCTTGCTGTCAGCACACAGCAGGAACACTGGGTCTGCCAGCATAGAACTGTCTAATTTACCCAGATTTGATGGCAATGTGAAATGATGGATGTGAGTGAAAGGACATGAACTTCAGTAAATTAACAGCAGAGGTGTCATTTTCACATGCCAGGCTTTAAAAGTCTCTCAAACTTTGCAGCAGGTCTTTAGGTAATGCTTTACCGTTGTGTTTCTGAGCTTTTATTGTCTTCTGTTAGGAAAAGCTACTTGGAATTGTCTTCCTTTCCCTTGAGGATAAAAAAGGTAGATCATCCCACAGTTTCATTTTGTGTAATAATATCTGTTTTCCTTTCTCTACAGAGACGGAATGTGCTGAAGATATGGTCTCTACTACTACTATGGTGCCCACAACTCCTAAACAGACTACTAGCCAGGTTCCAGCAACTAGCCCAGCACCAACATCATCTCCCTCAAACCCTACAGTTGGGAAATACAATGTGACTGGTCCAAATGGAACCTGTGTACTTGCCTACATGGGCTTACAGCTTAATATCACCTATCCGAAAAAAGATGAAAAGGTACATTTTGGTTTTTTGTTTCTTGAAAGCCTTCAGATTCCTTCTTTGGGGAAGACTTGGTAAATTATTATAAGCTAACCTTTTCTTTAAAAAGCCTAGGTCTTTGTGGTGTTCATCCACCATTATCCTCTATTTGAATTGCTTTAACTTGGTCTAGACTAGTGACATTTCAAACAGTTCTACTAAAAGTGGTTGTTAAGGATTTTTTTCATTCACTAAGAGCAGTATTAAACTTGTCTATTGAATCCAGAAGTGTATGTGGGCAGAGGCACCTGCATGAAAACAGTGAATGACCATTAGAAGGAAAATTAATACTGTAAAACTGGACAGGCTTGTGACTTAGTTACCTTCCAGCCAGGACTGAAGAGGTTTAGGTTTGACTTTAATGCTTAAAAGCTACTTAACAGCTGATTTTAATAGCAAAAGAAAATATTTAAAAACACATGGGTTATGTAAGGTCCAGCCCTGGCACCGATTCTTTCCCTCCGCTGTTGATGCAGAGCCCAGCTTGCCAGCCCTATGGACAAACGCAGAGTCCCAAAGGGACTGCTGAAGACCCTCAATAGGAAACAATGGTGGTGCAAAGAAAAGTTACATTTATTTATGACGTTGATGACTGAGAGGTAAAATCAAGAACACTGATAGCTGGTGTGTGGCAGTACAGTGGCTGGTTATGATGGCAGCTGTGTTTTAGTCACTTTAATTGTGTGAAATTCCCTGAGCATGGCATTCTGGCTCTGCTGGAACAGCTGATTTCTAGTGTAGTGACCATTGAGGAGGTGGCAAATAGGTTTTCCAAAGTCACACGAGGATCCAAGGATACTGAAAGCTCTCTGTGTGATTGTTTAAAAGTATGCTTAACCCACAGCCCTTTGCAGATGCAAGACAGTGTAAAATCATGTACCGTGGACGAAGCTAGAGCATTTTGAACTGAAGTGACATGCAAGATGATTGTGCTTAGAGGTGGCTCCCTTAATTGCTTCTATATTAGGTCAAAGCAGTATTTTATAGTGTCTTGACCCCTGTGTAGTGAGGGGGTTTTTCCTTATGACTCAAGCAGTTTACTGTGGAGAAAGCAGCAGGTTACTGGCTGCAGCCAGTCAGAGCTGCAGAAGGCTTTGTTAGACATGCAGAGTTGCCCTTGGTTCTCTGTGTCAGCCTGGTAACGGGGTGCAGCTCTCACCAGCCTGGAACCCACACGGGTGTCTGTAGTGTACAGGCGAGCACAACACTGAGCACGTGATACGAGCCAGCTACACATTGACTGAGTGCAAGGTGACGTGTTAGTCTCTTCAAATGTCATAACTGATCCTCTTCTCTCACAGATGGGTCTGGATCTGCTGAATTTCGTACCACGTAATACAAGTGTTTCTGGGAGATGCGACAGTACATCTGCCTTGTTGAATTTGACTTTTGAGAAAACAAGGATTATCTTCCAGTTTGCGCTGGTAAGAATTTCTGCATAAAGAATGTAACAGGGTCTGCAGGACTTTTTATGTGGGAAAACTAACTGGGGAAAGTACAAGAGGAAAAAAGATGCAACTACAGGAAAGGGAATAACTAATTCCTTTGGTTGTAATACTAAAATTTAGTGGGTTTTTTACTTGGTAAGTTTTGTGAGAAAAGAATATGTTCATGTATGTATGCACATATACATATGCATACACAGAAAAGTATTTTGTTTGGAATGGGAACTTCTTTTTAAGATTGTACTGCCTGCTAAGGTTTCTTGCCCAAACTGGAAACAGCCTGTGACAAGTAGATATCTCATCTAATTGTACAAGTCTGGAACTGGATTTAAGTCCTCATCAACATTCTGTGTACAGCTGAAAGGCTATGTGCTTCTGGTCTCCTATGATGGTTGGGAATCCTGTTTCCCACAGCTCTGCCCCGGCGCTGTATTTGATCTGCGTATCCTTGAGTCCTTCAGTCCTACGCAGGACTGAATCCACTGTGTTTGTCAGAGAGCTTCATGTTCCTTTTAATGCTGATGGGATTGATCAAATGTGATGTGTTGGTGTTGAATAACTCTTCACAGCTCTGGGGTACCGAGATCACTGCAGTAGGCTGGTTAAGGCATGGGTGGAACTATGTCCGCAGTGTGGAATTCAAATCAACAGTTTGAGGGGTGACAAGTCCCCCTTTCTCTGCCTTCCCCTTCCCCCCCCGCAGCGTAATCTTTCCTAAGATGCATATCTTCTGTAGCTTTTCTCTCCTAAAGTACAATTAATGAACTCTTCCTTTGGATGCTAATCCCAGTTCTGAACTACCCTTTGAAAACCTTTCTCCAGATGCATGCAGAATCAAACCTGAATATTAACAGCTTATGTTGTGTATCATTACTTTAAATCACAAATACTGATTTGTTGGGTTTTTTTGGTTTTTTGAAGAATGCAAGTGCTGAAAAATTCTTCCTGCAAGGTGTGAATGTAAGCACGACTCTGCCTCCTGAAGCAAAAAGTAAGGACTTTTACGAATCTGCTTTCAGTGACTACTTCTATAAATATTAAGGGTAGCCTGTGTTAAATAACGTTAGAAACATTGGGGATGAATGTATCAAATTTTATCTCTATGAGCTTACAGCTCCTGCTCTTCAGGTTGATATATTAAGACTTTCTCTCACACAGATCCAAACTTTGAAGCATCGAACAACAATGTGAGTGGGCTGAGAGCTACAGTAGGGAACTCCTACAAGTGCAATTCAGAGGAGAATCTGCAGGTCACAGATGAAGCCCTTATCAATGTATTTAATGTTCAGATTCAGGTTTTCAAGATTGATGGAGACAAATTTGGACCAGGTAAGATGTTTACATAGGGCAGCCCCTGCCAAACCTAAGATTTGTGAAGTACACTTTGATATAAATATAATATTCTGTAGTCAAATATCAGCTTGTGGGAGCTATGCTTAGTCTCTGCCTGCCCCTACAGATGATGTGGGGGATGATTAGGATGTCCAAGTTGAGGGTAGTGTGAGAAGTATGTAAAAAGCTTTGAAATAGCTCAGACTTATTCCTGATGGTCCAGAGGAAAGTTAAGGAGGAGTGCTAGTTTTCCCTCCTAACTGTGTGCAGACAGTTGTATGAAAGGGGCAAAGCTGTCCCTTGTGACTATGGTTAAAGCAAAACAGCTGTGGGAGGAGTGACACAGATATTTAGGATGGCTAAGCTTGTATGTTATAGCAACAGCTTTTGAGGAGGAAACAATTAGTATAACTCAATATTGTGCATACAGGTAGTACTAGAAAGACTGCATCCTGAAAGATCATAGTTAGTGAACTTGGCTTCCTTTTCATTGTTGGCAAGCTAGAAGTTCACTTAAGTCAGTTTTTTCTATGTGCTGAGAGCAGTATCCTGAAGTTCTGGATGTAGCCATCTGTTGGTGCACTAGTACCTAACATGGATCTTTTTCTCTCTCTTCAGTGGAAGAATGTCAACAGGATGAAAATAACATGCTGATCCCTATAATAGTTGGTGCAGCCCTTGCTGGTCTTGTTCTAATTGTCTTGATTGCCTACTTGATTGGCAGAAAGAGAAGCCATGCTGGATATCAAACAATTTAATGATTTGCACTAAAATCCAGTGTAGATGAAAAGCAGATGAAAGAGGCTGGGGAAAAAAAACCCCCCACATTTCCTCTGAGCTAAGATTGATATTGTAAGGTAACATCTTTTCTTGCAAATTGCTCCTTTAAAGTCTGCTTTATTAAATGTGAAATCATCTTGCAGCATTTAACTATGCACAAAAATAACTTCTGAAAATTCTGGTGTTTAATTTTGCTAACTAGTTTAAATATTTACCCACTTAGAAACAAGCTAAAAGTTTTTAAGGGTGCTTTTTTGGAATTGACATAAGATCATGTCAGCTAAAGATTCCAGAGAGGGATGTTGCTAACTCACACTGACTCAATTTCAGAACTCTTAACAAAGGGAAAAGGTTCATTCTTTGCACCGTTGCCATCGATGATGTTAATTATACTGATGATGCATTTAAAAAAATTAGTAACAACTGACAAAATTGAAATTTAAAATCTGAACTTCACCTTGTCTCTTAGGTGTGTATTTTTTACTAAGCTTTAAACTCAATGCCTGGCACATGCAGGGTGTGAACGACGCAATACTCAAACCTTACAGGAACTCTTTATGATTGGACAACTCCCCTGTTTGATATTTTTGATGCTATGCCAGCTTGTTATGAGCTGGTACTTTTTTAAAATGGGTGTTATTTTTATTTACCTTTTTTTTGTAAAGTGATTTCAGTCTATTCTGTTGGAGGGTTCAGAGAGATCCTGTTACTGCACATGTGTACAATATAGATCTCGATCTGCTGATTCTTTTGCTTTAAACTTGGCTGGGGGGTTGTACACTTTAAGGATCAGTTCTTATGTATGCATTGCCTGTAACAATGCTAATAAAGACACTTTTTTTTTTTTCTGTACTTCTTAGTGTTGCTGATCATTCTTAAAACATTTGACCATTTGTTAAGCGCTGAAGTCAAGGTTTGGCTCTTCTTGGGAAGCTTCAAACAATCCTTAGTGTGGAGTTATGTTAAAAAAGTGCATAAGTTTTTTCTTTGTGGCACAAAGGTGATCCTTAACTGTGTATTTTCAGAACAGTCCTTTGTGCTTGGAAGCAAGTAAAGCTGTGTTTCAGTAACCTGAGACCTGCAAAAGTTAACTCTTCTATTATATTGCCATTTGCTGAGACGAGTCAGTCTCCTACGGGTCTACCCTGCTCAGCATCGCTTCCTGAAAATGCTGGTAAGGTTCTCAGTGTAAGGACTGTGTAAAGGCCATTTCATGCTTCATTTTGAAGGTAGGCTCTTTCCACAAAGTAGGAAGCACATCTGCTGAGGGCTGTGTGTTGTGTTGGAAATGAACCTCTGTGTTTAAAGCTTCCCTGACTCCCTCCTGCAGTCAGGCTCTGGTGTTCACAGTACCAGCTCCAAAGGGCAGGAACTGAGGCACATGGAAACATTGCACAGGACCCTCTTCCTCACAGAGAGAATGCATGGCAGTAAGGCTGATGTACTTTGGACCAACTTCTTGATGCCTTGAAGGTACCCGGAAACTATTGATTTTGCCAGTGGAGAACAATATTTCCAATACCTGCTGACATACTTGGACTATGGCACTACTAATGTCTTTATAATTCAGTGCTTGAGTAAAAAGGTGGATGTCTGGTACCATAAAGGACAGGATAGCTCAATCATACTTCTGAGGAGCAGTCTTTGCTTGTCTGGAAGAGCACTCATCTACTTCCTCTGAAAAAGTTGTCTTTTTTTTTCTGAGGAATGAAAGAAAGGCTGCAGGGTGATGGGGGGAGCCCTTCTTGGCAAGGAATTAAGTAAAAGCTGAGGTGTATCCACAGTAGTGCAGGGAGCATAAAAACCCACAAATTGTTGATCTCTCCCGTCATCTTCTCCTCCTTTTGGAAAGAGATGATTTGGCCACGAGAGGGCTCTGTAGGGACAAGAAAGCAGTTCCCTGCTTCCTGGCACCAGTATGGCTGGAAAGGGGCCGGTGCCAGGAATGAGAACAAATATTTTACTCTTTTTACACCAAGAAAAAGGTTCTGACAAATTAAATTAATTTATTTTGTACAAATAGTAGTGGTGTCACAGTTAATACAGTAATACATAATTTCATACACCTGTTTTCTTCTAATATTACAAAATGCCCTGGGACTTTTTTAAAAGGAGGGTCCTGACATTGATCACATTCTACACTCTGAAAAGACTTTAATCCTGAAAAAATTAAAACAACACACCACCATCAAACACTAACAGAACCACCACTTCCAGTTATCAAATCTGACATACAGTACAAAACACACTTACTTGAAAGGCAGGAAAAATTGGTCAAGTGTCAGTTAACTCATGGAAAGCTTAAAGTGTGCTTTAGTCAGTGCAAATAGAGGAATGTGTCAATTGCTGTAGTATCTGACCACCTGGTTATATCTGGTGAGTTATCCCTGAGAAAGCAACTTCTCCCTGCAAGTCTCTCGGAGTTTGTTGACTGTAGCCATGGACAAGCTTCCAGGGTCTGTGAATATTTTCTGAGGGTAAAAGGAGAAAATTCTTAATTAAATGCTGGCTTTGGACAACATGCTAGAATTCTCACATAATTCTCTCAAGCATTAAATCCCTGCTTTGATGTTCATACTCTGCTTACTGCTGTTTGGCCTTCCTGTAGCAGGGTAACATCTTCATCTGCTCTGCTGTAAAGACATGGTAAACCTGCAGCTTGTAACAAGTGTTGCAAGTCACACCAAAGCAGCAATACAAAACCTGAAGTGTGTCCAGTTAAAATTGTTTTAGAAGGCAATGGTGGTGGTGGTGGAAGGCAGGCATATTTAGAACATATTAAGCTGTCCTGGGTACTGCTACAAAGCCCCAATGTACTGTTAGTGTGCTGCTGACAGAGGTAGCTCAGGCTTTGGAACATACATAAACTAGTATGTTCCTACTGCAAAAATCAGTTTTGATTCCTCGTTATACTACCTCTGCTCCTCTCCTCTACCCAGGCTTTCCAGGGTAGTAATGTATGTGGATGTAGAAACTTGATGTATTTCAAATCCCATCACACATCTGCAATTAATTTTTCTTTTTTGCTTTGACTTGTTGCTCAAGAACAATACATTTGTTTCCACTTCTTCACCTAAAACTTCTAAGGGAAAAAAACTCTGAATCAATCTACAATTTTACGCACTTTAATCTGTGGTTAAGGTGTGTGGGTCCCTTAGTTCCCTGGAGTTGTTAAATGACAGCTCTGGAGATGAGATGATTGTCATTGAACCAGTTCTAAACAGCTTTCTGGTGAAAGAGCCTGCATTGCATTAAACTGAAAACAAAGGTTCTGTTCAGGGGGAGGGAGGCATAAAATACTCAGCTGTCATTGCCTGTATCTGTACTACTGAAAAAAAACACCAAACAAATCCAAACACAAAAGTACGTGTTTCAAAGTTACAGAAGAACCTAACCTAAACTGATCATTTAACTGTCTTCAAAGCCCCCTTACTACAGTAACTCAGATAAAATAAAGTGTTTTATTCAGGATAACTGCAAGAAAAAGGTAGTTGATTTTCTAAAAACAGCTGGTGTGAAATTTAACATAATTAAAGGGGGCAAGGGAAGCCTTTCAAGGATAAATGTTAGAATCAGCCTCTGAATTGGTGTTCTCATGGCAGTTAACATTTAATAAAACTCTTATTCTGAAGTGTTTATGGAATGGGAAAACCCCTCAAACATCTCCCTTCTAAATTCAAGCTGTACCTGTGATTTGTTTTTCTCTTGCTCCTTTAATTAAGAAACTCACAAACACCAGTAAGTTTAGCTTATTTTTCTTCTATATGAGCAGAAACAAAACACTATAAATGACATCCTACTACGACAGGCCTATGCACAGAGATCCAACGTGAGCGTGGAACTCTTGGGGGGTGAAAGTCACCCTCTGGGATATAGTTCTGTGTGCACTTAGCCAGTGATAGTGGAGTTGACCAAGTGACTTATGACAGATATGCTCCTGTTACTTTTTGCAGCTAACCTCTTTTACATCTCCATCTTCTGAGTTAAGCTCCAAATCTAACGTTTTATACCAATTTGGCAGGCACTGTATTAATAATTCTTACTGTGCAGATTGTCGTAAGACTTACACACTTTGTGTTCTTTTTGTCTGATAACTTGGTGCTACTGTTTTGTTCTGAACAGAATGCTTTATATTCTGGCACCACAGGGATTTATCAATGCAAGTTTAAAATGCACTTTGTGTCTGTTCTGCAATTACTCTCGAAAAAAAGCACAGGAACACAATCCATAGTTCACTGAAAAAAATGCACTAAAATCGTTATTTTATCATCAGACTTTCTGTCTTAACTGCTAAAAAGGGCAAAAAGAATTTTTTCCCCAGTATGACAAATAATGTAAATGGATTGGTATATATGGAATTACATAATAAGAAAAGTTTTTAGAAAGGTTTGAGTTTCTTATGTAAAAACATTCTTCATCATTTTGGCAATTCAACAGCTACATTTCTCCTAACTGTCTTGCTGAATGAAAAACATTTTTAAGTCAGTCTTGGGTTTAATTTGGAATAACTGAAAGCTGCAGAGAATTTACCTGCATGAAACTGTGACACTCTGTTACAAATGTTCCTTTGGTGATCTGCTTAAATTTTTCACAAATGTCAGGGAAATTTGTAGCTTCCAAAATAAAAGCTTGGTGTTGCTTAATCAGTGTTAAGGCCACACGAAAGATGATCTTTGACCCTTCATAGAATAAACAATCCCATATTCGGAGCACAGTCTGCAGGAAAGGAGAGAATTCAGATTATAGATTGACTCCCAATAGGTAATTATTACTACAGCAGTACAAATGAAACAATTATGAGTGTGTAGTAAGAGAAGTCTATGTTGCCAATTACCTCTACTGGAAGAATGTCAATGAACAAGCATATAAACCAGCGTGACACCACTAGGGTCCACATGACTCCGTGTCTTTCCATCAGCTCTGCCACAGCTGGAACTTTCATTTTCACAAGTTCTCCAAGGACTTCCTGATCCGTTTTCAAGCCCAACATTGCAGGACTGTAATAATCTTGGAGAGAAGAAACCAAAATTCAGGAATCTGTGGACATGATATTTTCATGCAATTGAAGAGAATGTTGTGTGCAGCTGAGTGTATAAAGGCACGTTGAGCCTATGAATCCTAAGAAGAAGTAAATTAAACCGAACCACAGAGATCTCTGCACTGTGGTCATACAGTGCTGCTCTTTCAGCCAAGGCTGATCCTTCACACAAACACTTCATTCATGCCTACTGAAGTATCTTCTTTCTGATGATTTTGGCAATTCTCTCTTCTTTCCCAAGGAAGGATAATCTAGGTAATTTTTAACTGCTAGCTTAAACTACAAAAGTTTTACTAATATTTAAACAGTTCAGTATAACCACCACCACCTCCTTCCCATGTTGGGTGGGCTGCACAACTCCCAGTCCACACATTACCCTGACAGGTAAAAAAAAAAAAAAAAAAAAAAAAAAAAAACAAAAACAACCAAATAAACCAAGCCAAAACAACCTATAGCCTTTAGACTGGGTCCAGTCACAAACTGAAAATGCGAAGTTCAAGATGTGTCAGCTGTGCAGGGGTATTGAAGGCTGGGTACTCCTTCTCCTAGAGTGTAACCTAGCCATTAATTTAGGAGTTTTTCCTCTCATTTCTCCAAGCCACAAAAATCCTACTTTTCGTAGAATAATTCTGAAAGGAAGTGAATGACAAATCCCTCAGATGACATCTCTTCCTGCTTAATTTACCTGCAAGACAGGGTTTGAAATTAGACCTACATCTCCTACGCCTCTGGTCACTGCACTAGACCAGAAAATTCACAGTAACAACAGAGCACACTCTGGCTGTCACTCCACAGCCTGTTTGTCAGGATAAGCATTTTCATTACTAAAGTACAGACTGAATACCAAGCACCTCAGCTCTATAAACAAGTAGTTCAGGGTATTCTTAAAGGAAGAAGAAGATTGTTTCAGTTTATAAGAGTTCAGATGCCCCATCAAGAGAAAAGAATTACACAGATGTTTAAGAAATTAATATTTTGGGTTTATATGTTGACAGAAACATTTAAGTTGAATTTGAAGGTTCCAGTCCTCAGAAGCAACATTGATGGTTCACTAGTGCTTTGCTGACAAGACCTATGTTATTTTAACCTTATTTACAGGAAGAAGTCACTGGTAACACAAAGCACCTTTCTATGCCTTTTTTCCTTCACTGATTCCAGAAAGCTGCGATTCAGGTTTCTCTGTCTTAACTGGTTTCTGCCAGGGTTCCCAGACACACATTGGCATAGGCCAATGGTTTATATGAAGGTGAAGGAATCAGAAAGAGCAAAGTCCATTTGCCTGAAATAATTTTAAAAAAGCCTCCCAGTTCCACAAATAAGTTTAAAAATATGTCCAAATTATGCAGTACAGTTGTAACCATTTTAATTTCTGTAGTGAAATCAAAAGAGCAGTTTAATACTCCACTCTTGTCTGTGTCAATGATTTTCCTGAATAGACACATTTTCGCACCCCACAACCTATTTGCTCTTCATTTGTCCTGTCCAAACTGCAGAAAATCTACAGGAGTTTTTAATGGCACTATGGAGCATTGCATTCAACCTTTAGGTATCTAGCTTTCTCTGTCTGAAATTCTTTTCTTTGCTCCCTCTGAAGACTGATATGTAAAACTACTCTACAGAGTTAAGAGTCACAGCCATTACATACATTCCTTTTAACCGTTTGCCTTTCAATTGCTTGTAGGGAAAGCTCTGAGAGGTAAAACACAAGTATTCCCATGAAAAAGTGTATTAAATCCAAATGGAGCTGTCACGTGACTACCTCAAAGCCAACACAAAAACCTCTTTCTCCATATGTTGTGTTAGTGTTATGCTCATTTGTGAATTGCAACGCATTCATCAGCTGAGCAGACCTTTTTAAAAATGCTTCTTTATTCGAAGTGAAAAACTAATCACATCTCAAGTAACAAATTACAAATAACAGAACAAGCCTTTTTACCTTTCCTACCCCTCCTCCTCCTCTCATACATCCACAAACTTTTTTTTTTTTTTTTTTTTTTTCCTGTGCTCCTGAGATGTGAGAGCACTTAAAAAACTTCTTCAAGTTACCGCTGTTGAATGTCCTCCGGAGGAAGGACAGCAACCCACTCGCTCTCTGCTCTGCTGCAATCATCCGATACGTGAAACCAACAGCAGCTGCTATTTTTAATTTGTACAGCAAAGCAAATGTCAGGATCTCAAGAACACAGCCAGACACCTACCCAGCCTTCTGAGCACTGGCAAGCAAAAAGTTAACAGACAGGCAACATGGATACATCACTGCATGAATAACCGAAGCAGCCAGGAAGCTTTGGCGTAAATTAAAATTGCATTCAAGTCTGTTAGATTGTACTGCTGGACAGAAGGGAAGAAAAAGAACTATTCATCTATCTGGGGCAGCCTCCTGCCGTTCCTCGTGGAGCAGGAGAGGCTCCCATGTGCCCGGGTGCACAGCACTGCAATGCTCAGCCCAGCGCCGCTGGGAGGAGTGATTAATGATTTATGCAAATACCAGTAACTGAGCAGCAGGGCTCCTCCAGGATATTAACTGCCACTTCGCAGCAGAAGTCAGGTTAAAAGAATCTATATCCAAGACATTCTTACATGTAATTATTATATATTAATTGTAGTTTCTTTGGGTATTACTACACATAATTAACATGCAATTACAATTTTATCTTTACTGTATATACACTAAAATGTATACATTTTATGCATAAATGTATGTGTCTAAATGTACGTATCTAAAATGTATGTATCTAAAGTTAGCTCTTAGCATTTCCAAATCCTTCTGAGATATTTCTGGAGGACCCCATATTTGTGCAGAACTTACCCACAGATCATTTACAAGGAACACCTTTCACAGTCCACATCTGGTTTCATTAAGGGAAAGTGATTCTGTGACTTGGTTCAGTGCCAAAGTAAGTTCAGTGGTTGGTAACATTTGGTTCAGTGCTTGGTAACATTTCACCTACATGGCTCTTCTATTCCCTTCTTATTTGCTAGAGATTCCCAGTCACTAAGCCTTCTGGAAATGTCCCCTCAGCAAAAATCCTGCAACATTGCTGCAAATGCTTCACTGTGTGCCCTATTTTTCTGATATTTTATAATTGCCTGCTCTGCCCAGAGTCCCTCCCTGAAGTCAAAAAACCCTTGTTTATAAACAAACCTACAAGGGACGACCTTTCCCACACACCACAAAACAGTTTTTCACAAGATACAGTGCCATCAATTATTTTTACCTTCCATCAAAATACATTATTTTATGTTCCTTCCATATGTAGTCTTACAAATTATTTGACATTTCTAGATTTGCATGATCCACATTTAATTTACATCTTAATTATTTTTCCCTCTCAACAATGTGGCAAAATAATGAGCAGTTGATGACCCAGAACTGACCCGAGTCAGTAACAGCTCCTAATCTGCCACTTACTAATTAAAAAGTAGGCTAATTATGTTGTATATCTGTTGATGTAGGTTGGTTTATAGGAAAGTCCTCTGACAATATCTTATTCTCCTGAAAAAAACACATAGCTGGATTGCTTCCTTTTATTCTTCAAATTGTCAAATGGAAGTGATACTGTTAATTTTTAGGTGATCACACATACATTACTTTTCATCACATCATCTTCTGGAAGACAACAAATACTTTATTATCAATTATTACTGTATGATTAACTTATTACTAAATTCCAGAAAAATGCCTAGATGAAAACTAAGTTTCTCAATTTGCAAGTGTGCTTTTTCAAGCTCCTGTAGACTGATCCTAGGCCTTCCATACTTTCCTCTCAGCTTTCCTCTGTGTTGCTTACCCACATGCACCTGCTTTGCCTAGGCCATTGTTTTGAGCACCTGCCTACGGACTTTGTGTGCCTTGTTAAGTTTAGGAGTGCCTGAGAGTGCAGCAGAGGGCAATGTGGGCAGCACCCTGCATGGAATTCACCCTTCCTCATCAAAGTCCTCACCACAAACAGCAGCACTTCTGCTGGGATCATCATCATCTTCTTCCTCTTGGAGTCAGGCAGCTAACAGGAAAAGATGGATTCACCAGCTGCCAGGTACTCGATTGCTACAGTACAACACAGGTGACGAGATGAAGGGACTTTTTTCCTTGTTCAAAGGGCCTTTTGTTACTAACACTGCACTGTGGCATCCAGTCACTGACCTGGAAACCTGTTCTAGCTCAGCAAAGAAATACTCCTTAAACTACACTTCACTGTCTCCCTGTCACAGTAATTAGCACCTCTCTGAATCCTACCAGGGAGTCCAGGACTAAGACATCCCTGTCTTCTTGTGCTCCAGAGCAATAATAAGATTTGTAGGAAATGAGGATAAAGCTTGTTAGGGACTGTATGACCTTGTTCTCTGATACAAATAGATTAAGAGCTTCCAAAAATAAAAGTTTAAGAAGCAGTACTCTTATAGCCTTAAATTATCTCTACAAGTCAGAGCTGCAGAAGTTAAAAAAAGAATCCTTCAAGTCTGTTGTGCGTATGTCAGGTTAAATATACATACTCCTACTGGAACTAAATCCTTAAGTGTTACAGAAATACCCAAAACAAGACCTCAGCTCTGCTGCTTATGTCCCAGCATTTCTAACTATTAGTTCCAGAGCTTACACAGCCCAGCCTGAGATAGAGTGACTTGTCTTGGTGATCCAAACCAAACTGAAAAATTAAAAATTAGCTGATTTAACTTTTCTCACAATCAAAAGCCATGCAAAATGTTTTATTCACAAGAATGTGTTTATAATGTCCTTGAGAGCTGTGTGTGTGTGATGAGGAGGGTGATAACATTCTCTCTCCAAACAGCAAAAATAGTTTCTTTTTATACCAACATGCAACATTCAAAAATGTCTCTCTGCTGGAGATGCACGTTACCATTTTCTACCAGACTTCACTGGAATCCAGAAGAGACAAACAGAGCAGGCCTAAGTGCTGACAGGCAAAAATCAGAGGTTTCCATGAATAGAATGGGCCAACTTCTTGAAAAGCACTCGGTTCTAGATTTTCTACATTTGAAGTGTAAACAGAAGCAGATTCCACCATGTGCATTTGTTGGATAAAAAAAAATCTTTTCTAGTAATCCTTCACTTGAAAACATATCATTTATCATGTCTTCTAAGTATCTACATCATGAAGCTGGCATACAAAGCTGAACAGCCTACACTGGGGAAGAAATCAGAAAGTCACAACAGGAAAAGGAGGAAACCCAAAAGTACTGCCAATTCCTTCTGCAGTAGCAGGCCAGAGTGACCCCCTGCAGATGTCCTGGCCAGAGCAATATCCTGCAGATATGTGGTTAAATGGCAAGCTAAAAACTCTTAACTATGTTATTTTTAAAACATAAGTTCCAAATCCTCCATGGAACTGAAAAAAAAACATTCAAACCCAAAAGAGGCTCAACCCATATTTTATCTTTTCCTTCATCAAACCAAGTTGACCCAGAACTTCCGTCCTGTAGTACTGAACTCACACGAGAACCAGCAGTAGCTGTATCATCCACACTGAGATTACACAACATTTAGCATAAAAATATTTTGGAGAATAACTTACTACTAATACCTTTTCAGCAAGCACAAAAAGGCAGTGGTTGGTGGTTTCTACATTATCCCATCCCATCTGCCTGTATCCATCTTTTGCTTATGGTCCCAAACTTGGAAAATGGATCCTGTGGTGCAGAAAGGGCCCTTTGGTTTCCCACTTCCATTTCACACAGCACAGGGGATTCTGAGCAGATGTAGTAGCTACCTACCACTTGGGAATTGAAGAAGGATGCTCGTTAATTAGGAAGACGATGGAAAGATGACATCCTTCCAAACACTACAGAAGGCAGAGATGAAATACAAAGAAACAAAGACTTCATATGTAACCTCTCAGAGAAACAAGCTGTAGTTAGGGGCAGGTTCAAATGCACAAAGGAAACTTTCAGACACTCTAGTTACAGAGAATGAAACTGTCTATGTTAACTGTTTATTGACATACCAGCTCTGTTATGTGCTGCTCAGTAGCAACATTTGCATCATTAAAAATTAGTTCAGTTTAAAATTATAGCTACCAAAACTCTCTCTCATACCTTAGATATAAGTCTGAACAAAATACTCTTGGGCCAGCTCTCCTCTCTTCCCTCTCTCCCGTTTTTGTATCCACTATCACTGAAATTGTAAAAAGTGTTTTTTTCACAGTATCACTTAGCTGACAGACACCAGGGGACACAGGGTATTCCCCACTCAGTTGTTTCCAAACAGCCTGGCTGGACTCCAGTCATTGCACTCCCTGAATTGTGCCTGCCTAAAGAGTTGCATGCTTTGGAGAAATCTACTGCTTACGGGGCTGTCAATGGCCCCAAGAGCAAAGGCTTTTAATTCACAAAACATTGACAGACTTATCATCAATTTCCTCAAATAGAGAAGAAATTCATGAACAAGCATTAAAAACTACAATTGCTTATCATGCCTGTTGAGAAAACAAATCAGAAAAAAATAAGTTTACAATTGTACAGTCAGTCTTAATGGCTGATGACTTTGGCTGAATAAGGATTCCTGGTTTTGTGCTTTTTAAATTCCTCCATGGGATTAGGAAGAATATTATCAGTTCACTGCACTGACAAGATTATTCT
>NW_020955344.1:446813-447819 GCF_003031625.1 Empidonax traillii | reverse complement strand
CAAAGGCTTTTAATTCACAAAACATTGACAGACTTATCATCAATTTCCTCAAATAGAGAAGAAATTCATGAACAAGCATTAAAAACTACAATTGCTTATCATGCCTGTTGAGAAAACAAATCAGAAAAAAATAAGTTTACAATTGTACAGTCAGTCTTAATGGCTGATGACTTTGGCTGAATAAGGATTTCTGGTTTTGTGCTTTTTTAATTCCTCCATGGGATTAGGAAGAATATTATCAGTTCACTGCACTGACAAGATTATTCTTAACACCTCAGCACAAAACACAGCATTTATATTCTCTCACACTTAAGAATAACCCCAGTGTTACATTTTCTTCAGCTCTTTTCCAGAACACTTTAGTCACGCCACAGGGACCACGGAGCACAGTACTGCAGACTGGGACAGGAGCAGGCACCTTAAACTGAGAGCTGGACCAACACACACAATTCTGGCCTGGTACTGGAAGAGGGAAACCAATCCAACCCATCCTTCAGTCTGAAGAGAAGGGGAATGAAAGCCACAATCCTCTTACTTAAAGCTTGAATAAGCTAACAAGAGAATTAATTTTAATCTTGAAGCAACAGGTTTTCAAACTGTAAGAGGAAAAAATTAAACTTCTCCACTAGCCATAGACTGCAGCTTAGTAAAGCACTCAAGTCTTCTGAACATAAAACACATGAAGCAGGCAGGGCTGTATTTCCCAGACACTTCTCTAAAAGTACAGAGTCACTTCTTGTACATTTAGGTAGACAAAAGTTACCACTGTACACTGCACATCATTTTCTTAATTTCCTTTACTCTCAAAGCACATCTCTTTCCAAAAACACATTCCTTATGGAGCCAACTTATGTGCATTTTACTGTATTTTGGAACAACACCAAAGCCTGCTGTCAGTGCTTCTTCATACTAATACATATTTTGAAAAACCCAACACTTAGTAAGAGTTGAGCAATTGAAAAAAAAACAAAAAAACAAAAAAACAAAAAAAAAAAAAAAAAAAAAA